>NC_034202.2:6288991-6428708 GCF_002021735.2 Oncorhynchus kisutch
AGCACCCTGTATATAGCCTCCACATTGACTCTGTACCGGTACCCCCCCTTGTATATAGCCTCCACTTGACTCTGTACCAGTACTCCCTGTATATAGCCTCCACATTGACTCTGTACCGTAATAAACCGTGTATATAGCCTCCACATTGACTCTGTACCGGTACCCCTCCCCTGTATATAGCCTCCACATTGACTCTGTACCGGTAATCCCCTGTATATAGCCTCCACATTGACTCTGTACCGTAATACCCTGTATATGCCTCCACATTGACTCTGTACCGGTACCCCCCACCCTGTTATAGCCTCCACATTGACTCTGTACCGTAATACCCTGTATATAGCCTCCACATTGACTCTGTACCGGTACCCCTGTATATAGCCTCCACATTGACTCTGTACCGTAATACCCTGTATATAGCCTCCACATTGACTCTGTACTGTAACCCCCTGTATATAGCCTCCACATTGACTCTGTACCGTAATACCCTGTATATAGCCTCCACATTGACTCTGTACCGGTAATACCCCACCTAGCCTCCACATTACTCTGTCCAACCCCCTGTATATAGCCTCCACATTGACTCTGTACCGTAATACCCTGTATATAGCCTCCACATTGACTCTGTACCATTACCCCTGTATATATAGCCTCCACATTGACTCTGTACCGGTAACCCCCCTGTATATAGTCTCCACATTGACTCAGTACCGGTACCCCCTGTATATAGCCTCCACATTGACTCTGTACCGGTACCCCCTGTATATAGCCTCCACATTGACTCTGTACCAGTACCCCCCCTGTATATAGCCTCCACATTGACTCTGTACCAGTACCCCCTACCCCCTGTATATAGCTCCACCATTGACTCTGTACCAGGTACCCCCTGTATATAGTCTCCACATTGACTCAGTAGGTACCCCCTGTATATAGCCTCCACATTGACTCTGTACCGGTACCCCCCTGTATATAGCCTCCACATTGACTCTGTAACCGTAATACCCTGTATATAGTCTCCACATTGACTCTGTACCGTAATACCCTGTATATAGCCTCCACATTGACTCTGTACCGGTAACCCCTGTGTATATAGCCTCCACATTGACTCTGTACCGTAATACCCTGTATATAGCCTCCACATTGACTCTGTACCGGTACCCCCTGTATATAGCCTCCACATTGACTCTGTACCGTAATACCCTGTATATAGTCTCCACATTGACTCTGTACCGTAATACCTGTATATAGCCTCCACATTGACTCTGTACCGGTACCCCCTGTATATAGCCTCCACATTGACTCTGTACCGGTACCCCCTGTATAGCCTCCACATTGACTCTGTACCGTAATACCCTGTATATAGCCCTCCACATTGACTCTGTACTGGTACCCCCTGTATATAGCCTCCACATTGACTCTGTACCGGTACCCCCCTGTATATAGCCTCCACATTGACTCTGTACCGGTACCCCCCTGTATATAGCCTCCACATTGACTCTGTACCGGTACCCCCTGTATATAGCCTCCACATTGACTCTGTACCAGTACCCCCTGTATATAGCCTCCACATTGACTCTGTACCAGTACCCCCTGTATATAGTCTCCACATTGACTCAGTACCGGTACCCCCTGTATATAGCCTCCACATTGACTCTGTACCGGTACCCCCTGTATATAGCCTCCACATTGACTCTGTACCGGTACCCCCTGTATATAGCCTCCACATTGACTCAGTACCGGTACCCCCTGTATATAGCCTCCACATTGACTCTGTACCGTAATACCCTGTATATAGTCTCCACATTGACTCTGTACCGTAATACCCTGTATATAGCCTCCACATTGACTCTGTACCGGTACCCCCTGTATATAGCCTCCACATTGACTCTGTACCGTAATACCCTGTATATAGCCTCCACATTGACTCTGTACCGGTACCCCCTGTATATAGCCTCCACATTGACTCTGTACCGTAATACCCTGTATATAGTCTCCACATTGACTCTGTACCGTAATACCCTGTATATAGCCTCCACATTGACTCTGTACCGGTACCCCCTGTATATAGCCTCCACATTGACTCTGTACCGGTACCCCCCTGTATATAGCCTCCACATTGACTCTGTACCGTAATACCCTGTATATAGCCTCCACATTGACTCTGTACTGGTACCCCCTGTATATAGCCTCCACATTGACTCTGTACCGTAATACCCTGTATATAGCCTCCACATTGACTCTGTACCGGTACCCCCCTGTATATAGCCTCCACATTGACTCTGTACCGTAATACCCTGTATATAGCCTCCACATTGACTCTGTACCGTAATACCCTGTATATAGCCCCGGGATTCTTACTTTTTGAAATAAACTTTTTGATATTTTCTTGAGCTGTTTGTTTCCCAAGCTGTTTAAAGGCACAGTCAACTTAGTGTATGTAAACTTCTGACCCACTGGAATTGTGATAAGTGAAATAATCTGTCTGTAAACAATTTTTGGAAAAATTACTTGTACCCGACTTGCCAAAACTATAGTTTGTTAACAAGAAATTTGTGGAGTGGTTGAAAAACGATTTTTAATGACTCCAACCTAAGCGTAAGTAAACTTCCGACTTCAACTGTATTGAAGCAACATCTCAAGACATCAGTCAGGAAGTTAAAGCTTGGTCTCAAATGGGTCTTCCAAATGGACAATGACCCCAAGCATACTTCCAAAGTTGTGGCAAAATGGCTTAAGGACAACAAAGTCAAGGTATTGGAGTGGCCATCACAAAGCCCTGACCTCAATCCCAAAGAAAATGTGTGGGCAGAACTGAAAAGGCGTGTGCGAGCAAGGAGGCCTACAATCCTGACTAAGTTACACCAGCTCTGTCAGGAGGAATGGGCAAAAATTCACCCAACTTATTGTGGGAAGCTTGTGGAAGGCTACCCGAAACGTTTGACCCAAGTTAAACAAGGTATATGTCTATGGCTGACACTCTCAGCCATAGACATATAAACACCTAGACTTACAAAAAACCCTAGACATACAAAAACCCCTAGACAATATACAAGAACTAAACAAACCACCCTCGTCACACCCTGACCTAACCAAAATAATAAATAAAACAAAGATATTTGTTGATCCACTGACCTGTGGATCATCGCCGGAGGCTCTGGACTGCTGATCCTCGTCGTAGGCCCCGGGCTGGGGACCCTCACTGTGTGGATCATCGCCGGAGGTTCTTGACTGGGGACCGTTGCTGGCGACCCCGGACTGGAGACCGTCGCTGGAGACCTCGGGCTGGGGACCGTCGCTGCAGACCCCGGGCTGGGGACCGTCGCTGCAGACCCCGGGCTGGGGACCGTCGCTGCAGACCCCGGGCTGGGGACCGTCGCTGCAGACCCCGGGCTGGGGACCGTCACTGGAGACCCCGGACTGGGGACCGTCGCTGCAGACCCCGGGCTGGGGACCGTCGCTGGAGGCTCCGGACTGGGGATCATCGATGGAGGCTCCGGACTGTGGACCGTCGCTGGAGGCTCCGGACTGTGGCCTGTTGTTGGAGGTTCCGGACTGTGGCCCGTCATTGGAGGTTCCGGACTGTGGCCCGTCAAACTATACAAAACAACAAAACGAACTGTGAAGCTAATATGGCTAGTGCAGACAGGCAACTAAACATAGAATAAGAACCCACAAAATACCCAAGGAATATGGCTACCTAAATATGGTCCCCTATCAGAGACAACGATAAACAGCTGCCTCTGGTTGAGAACCAATCTAGGCAACCAAAAACCCCTAGACAATTCAAAAACGAAACAAACCACCCTCGTCACATCCTGACCTAAGCAAAATAATAAACAAAACAAAACAAAACAAAACAAAGACAACTAAGGTCAGGGCGTGACCGAGAGAGGCTGGACTGAGGACTTGTGGGCAGGTCCTCACCAGACATCACCGGCAACAACGTCGCCTATGGGCACAAACCCACCGTCGCTAGACCAGACAGGACTGGCAAAAAGGAAGGAGGAATGTCAGTGTTCTGCCATGGCCAGCGAAGAGCCCAGATCTCAATCGCATTGAGCACGTCTGGGACCTGTCGGATCGGAGGGTGAGGGCTAGGGCCGTTCACCCCAGAAATGTCTGGGAACTTGCAGGTGCCTTGGTGGAGGAGGGGGGTAACATCTCACAGCAAGAACTGGCAAATCTGGTGCAGTCCGTGAGGAGGAGATGCACAGCAGTACTTAATGCAGCTGGTGGCCACACCAGATAGTGACTGTTATTTTTGATTTTGACCCACCTCCTTTGTTCAGGGACACATTATTCCATTTCTGTTAGTCACATGTCTGTAGAACTTGTTCAGTTTGTCTCAGACCGATCTCTACAAACTATTTCTGCATGGACCTCACTTTGTGCACGGAGGCTCTGTCATGCTGAAACAGGAAAGGGCCTTCCGTAAACTGTTGCCACAAAGTGTAAGCACAGAATCGTCTAGAATGTCATTGTATGCTGTAGTGTTAACATTTCCCTTCACTGGAACTAAGAGGCCTAGCCTGAACCATGAAAAACAGCCCCAGACCATTATTTCCCCTCCAGCAAACTTTACAGTTGGCACTATGCATTGGGGCAGGTAGTGTTCTCCTGGCATCCGCCAAACCCAGATGGTGAAGCATGATTCATCACTCCAGAGAATGTGTTTCCACTGCTCCAGAGTCAAATGGCAGTGAACTTTACACTACTCCAGCCAACACTTCGCATTGCACATAGTTATCTTAGGCTTGTATGCTGCTGCTTGGCTATGGAAACCCATTTCATGAAGCTCCCGACAAACAGACGTTGCAGACAGTTTGGAACTCGGTAGTGAGTGTTGCAACCGAGGACAGACGATTTTTACAAGCTAAGCGCTTCAGCACTCAGCAGTCCCGTTCTGTGAGCTTGTTTGGCCTACCACTTTATGGCTGAGCCGTTGTTGCTCTTAGATGTTTCCACTTCACAATAACAGCACTTACAGTAGACCAGAACAGCTCTAGAAGGGCAGAAATTTTATGAACTGACTTGTTGGAAAGGTGGCATCCTATGATGGTGCCACGTTGAAAGTCACTGAGCTCTTCAGTTAGGCCATTCTACTGATAATGTTTGTCTATGGAGACTGCATGGCAGCGTGCTTGATTATTATTTATTTTTTACACGTCAGCAATGGGTGTGGCGTTGAATAGCCGAATCCACTCATTTGATTGGATGTCCACATACTTTTGTATATATAGTGTAGCTTGTCCAAAAAAGTGGCCTCTTGGCACAACTTACCCTGGGTATGGGGTAAGTTGAGCGGCAGGCCACGGAACGTTAAGCCGTCAACACATTTCCGTACTGAATGAAATATTACCTCAACCTTTTATTTCCCAAACACAATTCAATACAATCAGAATTGCTTTTTTTGTCTATTAATCATTTTTAACATCTTTTAACACAGGCTTAACACCTAAAAAACATTTTAAAAACACTTTTAACATAGGCCAGGCCTGGTTGTTACTTCATATCCCAGCGATAATGCCTTAAATTAAGGCTGGGAAGAAGACACTTCAATTTGCTCAACTTGTCATTGGATCAACCATTGGCTTAATTTATCCCATGGCCATTGTCTCAACGTACCCAAAGGCAAACATTTTGACTATATTAGCCCACACAGCTACAAGGATGCACTTTCACACTAAGTTCAGGAGCTTATATTAAAGCTGAGTAGAGACCCCAACTGATGTATAGAACAATCTTACATTTATCTACTTTGGTTTATATACAAGCATCATGAAATTTCTTACACAATAAATGAATTTGACTTGGTGAAAATCTATTTTTTGGACCTAACTTGCTTTCTACTTTTTTCTTCCTTCACAGACCTCGATGAAGTGATGACCTCTTCCTTAATATTTGGTCAAATTCTACATTTTTTGTATGGTTTCTTGGGAACAAGGGTGGCTCTCCCCTACGACTAACTCAACTTGAAACTTGAACAATGCAGACAATAACCTTACCAATTACATAGGCATATAGCCTTGTAAAGGGAAGCTGTAAGTGCACCACTGTGGTGGGATTACAATTCCAGTGATGTCTCCATTGTCTGGGACAAAAGCCCTGGCTTTTCCTCAAGGCTCGGTCTGTCTGTGTATCCTGTCACTCCTAGGGATATGATCTGTGTATGTGTATCCTGTCACTCCTAGGGATATGATCTGTGTATGTGCCCAGAGCACTCAGCACACAGTGTAATTGGAACTCAGCCCACACCAAGGGATTGGGAAGAACAAATCCTTTGAGTTTGTGTCATCTCTCACTAACAATGGGTGCTCTGTCACACGTGAGGCCGTCCCTAGCCGAGGACAAGTGACAGTTGATGAGAGTCGCCCATGTGTTTTAATGGCTCTGCCATTAGGGGATGGACACCAGATATACTGTATCTGAAAGATACTGTAAGATAGGGTTCCTAGCTGTTTTAAACTGAGAAAACAGAGAGACCGATAGTACAAGCCTACATTCAGTCATACTGTATCTATTCCATGCTTGCATACTTACTGTATATATCAGTTTACATATGACGTTTCATTCCAAAATGCTATATCTCCATTTTTAGAAGTGTTGGTATGTTAGCTTTTATTGTTTAAATAAATTATGAAAGAGATTGGTGGGTTTATTCACTATCTAATCATGGCATTCGATGACAGACATGTACCTGTATTTGTTTAAAATCTATCACTTGAAGTTTGCATTTCGGAGAGACAATCATGTTTTTTGGCAATATGCTATATATATATATATATATATACAGTGCCTTGCGAAAGTATTCGGCCCCCTTGAACTTTGCGACCTTTTGCCACATTTCAGGCTTCAAACATAAAGATATAAAACTGTATTTTTTTGTGAAGAATCAACAACAAGTGGGACACAATCATGAAGTGGAACAACATTTATTGGATATTTCAAACTTTTTTAACAAATCAAAAACTGAAAAATTGGACGTGCAAGGCACTGTATATATATACTGCTCAAAAAAATAAAAGGAACACGTAAACAACACAATGTAACTCCAAGTCAATCACACTTCTGTGAAATCAAACTGTCCACTTAGGAAGCAACACTGATTGACAATAAATTTCACATGCTGTTGTGCAAATGGAATAGACAACAGGTGGAAATTATAGGCAATTAGCAAGACACCCCCAATAAAGGAGTGGTTCTGCAGTTCCTATGCTTCCTGGCTGATGTTTTGGTCACTTTTGAATGCTGGCGGTGCTTTCACTCTAGTGGTAGCATGAGGCGGAGTCTACAACTCACACAAGTGGCTCAGGTAGTGCAGCTCATCCAGGATGGCACATCAATGCGAGCTGTGGCAAGAAGGTTTGCTGTGTCTGTCAGCGTAGTGTCCAGAGCATGGAGGCGCTACCAGGAGACAGGCCAGTACATCAGGAGATGTGGAGGAGGCCGTAGGAGGGCAACAACGCAGCAGCAGGACCGCTACCTCCGCCTTTGTGCAAGGAGGAGCAGGAGGAGCACTGCCAGAGCCCTGCAAAATGACCTCCAGCAGGCCACAAATGTGCATGTGTCTGCTCAAACGGTCAGAAACAGACTCCATCAGGGTGGTATGAGGGCCCGACGTCCACAGGTGGGGGTTGTGCTTACAGCCCAACACCATGCAGGACGTTTGGCATTTGCCAGAGAACACCAAGATTGGCAATTTCGCCACTGGCGCCCTGTGCTCTTCACAGATGAAAGCAGGTTCACACTGAGCACGTGACAGAGTCTGGAGATGCCGTGGAGAACGTTCTGCTGCCTGCAACATCCTCCAGCATGACCGGTTTGGCGGTGGGTCAGTCATGGTGTGGGGTGGCATTTCTTTGGGGGGCCGCACAGCCCACCATGTGCTCACCAGAGGTAGCCTGACTGCCATTAGGTACCGAGATGAGATCCTCAGACCCCTTGTGAGACTATATGCTGGTGCGGTTGGCCCTGGGTTCCTCCTAATGCAAGACAATGCTAGACCTCATGTGGCTGGAGTGTGTCAGCAGTTCCTGCAAGAGGAAGGCATTGATGCTATGGACTGGCCCGCCCGTTCCCCAGACCTGAATCCAATTGAGCACATCTGGGACATCATGTCTCGCTCCATCCACCAACGTCACGTTGCACCACAGACTGTCCAGGAGTTGGCGGATGCTTTAGTCCAGGTCTGGGAGGAGATCCCTCAGGAGACCATCCGCCACCTCATCAGGAGCATGCCCAGGCGTTGTAGGGAGGTCATACAGGCACGTGGAGGCCACACACACTACTGAGTCTCATTTTGGCTTGTTTTCAGGACATTACATTAAAGTTGGATCAGCCTGTAGTGTGTAATTTTGAGTGTGACTCCAAATCCAGACCTCCATGGGTTGATAAATTTGATTTCCATTGATCATTTTTGTGTGATTTTGTTGTCAGCACATTCAACTATGTAAAGAAAAAAGAGTTTAATAAGAATATTTCATTCATTCAGATCTAGGATGTGTTATTTTAGTGTTCCCTTTATTTTTTTGAGCAGGGTATATATATATATATCATCAATGCAGGATGATAAGCATCAATGCCTTCCTCTTGCAGGAACTGCTGACACACTCCAGCCACATGAGGTCTAGCATTGTCTTGCATTAGGAGGAACCCAGGGCCAACCGCATCAGCATATAGTCTCACAAGGGGTCTGAGGATCTCATCTCGGTACCTAATGGCAGTCATATATATATATATATATATATATATATATATATATATATATATATATATATATATATATATATATATATATATGTGTGTATATATGCCTCACTCAGAGAAATAAGTATTACTGCCACTTTTTTTACCATCAAATGTAACAAACAACTACATTTTTAAAAGAACTGTACAAATTATACATTTGGGACATAATATATATATATTAAGTATTCAATACAGCAACATGAGATCTGTATGTATAACGTGTTTGTCATTTAGAAGATGCTATTATCCAGAGCGACTTACTGTAAGTACATTTATCTTAAAGATACAGTAGCTAGGTGAAACAATCACACATATATATCACATACAAGTCATTTAGGTCAGATAGGGTAGTAGCTAGGTGAAACAATCACATATATATCACATACAAGTCATTTAGGTCAGATAGGGTAGTAGCTAGGTGAAACAATCACATTGCAGTCAAATATACAAGGATATGAACATTCCATTCGAGCTAAACAATGGATATATAGTTTTTAGCAACAACGAAAACATTTTCTGATGAAAAAACTTGTGTAAACTGGTGAATAGAGTGTTTTGGAAATACACTTTTTATACATACAAGTAATTTAGGTCAGATAGGGGAGAGGAGTTGTGTCATAATCTTCAACCAGACCACATTGTTCTGGTCAGTTGTAAATTAATATGCAATCACTAACACATGCACCTTGTGCAATTTATTTATCATTTTCATTTAAATGTCCCTGTAGAAGAAAGCAAGAGAAATGTTTTCCATTTGAATTATTTAGTCCCTCTATACAATGAAATAGGCAGAAATGAGACATTATGATGAAAAAAAGAATAGGCCAATCTGTATCGTAATCTGTTTTTATGTGATTTACTCAACTGTATGTCTAGTAAAATATGGCTATTTTTCGCTGACTTCAGTAAGCCTACCTGTGAGTTGACAGAGCCATAGTTAGTTTGAAACCAAAATGGCTGCCATCCCATCTGCAGACCACAGAGGACAGACCTACAGTCCTTAGTTTAGTTTGTCTTTAATGTGTCATAAGGTTTGATAATAATGTCGGATATTTGATATGAATAATGTGTGGATATATGCATCCTTAAACAACTACGATGTAGATTTGCAATTAAATGAATGGTCATCTATTACGCAACAACTCTAGCCAATTGAGAGAATTGCTGATTACAATATCTTTAGGTGTGATGGACTGATGGACTGAAAAGTCCCAAAAGTCCCAAAAGTTTGAGTTGCAAATATGTATATAAAAACCACAAATAGCTTATTTACAGGGTTTCCAGACCCTTTGCTGTGAGACTCTCAGCTGCATCCTGTTTGCATTGATTATTTACAGGGTTTCCAGACCCTTTGCTGTGAGACTCTCAGCCGCATCCTGTTTGCATTGATTATTTACAGGGTTTCCAGACCCTTTGCTGTGAGACTCTCAGCCGCATCCTGTTTGCATTGATTATTTACAGGGTTTCCAGACCCTTTGCTGTGAGACTCTCAGCTGCATCCTGTTTGCATTGATTATTTACAGGGTTTCCAGACCCTTTGCTGTGAGACTCTCAGCCGCATCCTGTTTGCATTGATTATTTACAGGGTTTCCAGACCCTTTGCTGTGAGACTCTCAGCCGCATCCTGTTTGCATTGATTATTTACAGGGTTTCCAGACCCTTTGCTGTGAGACTCTCAGCCGCATCCTGTTTGCATTGATTATTTACAGGGTTTCCAGACCCTTTGCTGTGAGACTCTCAGCTGCATCCTGTTTGCATTGATTATTTACAGGGTTTCCAGACCCTTTGCTGTGAGACTCTCAGCTGCATCCTGTTTGCATTGATTATTTACAGGGTTTCCAGACCCTTTGCTGTGAGACTCTCAGCTGCATCCTGTTTGCATTGATTATTTACAGGGTTTCCAGACCCTTTGCTGTGAGACTCTCAGCCGCATCCTGTTTGCATTGATTATTTACAGGGTTTCCAGACCCTTTGCTGTGAGACTCTCAGCCGCATCCTGTTTGCATTGATTATTTACAGGGTTTCCAGACCCTTTGCTGTGAGACTCTCAGCCGCATCCTGTTTGCATTGATTATTTACAGGGTTTCCAGACCCTTTGCTGTGAGACTCTCAGCCGCATCCTGTTTGCATTGATTATTTACAGGGTTTCCAGACCCTTTGCTGTGAGACTCTCAGCCGCATCCTGTTTGCATTGATTATTTACAGGGTTTCCAGACCCTTTGCTGTGAGACTCTCAGCCGCATCCTGTTTGCATTGATTATTTACAGGGTTTCCAGACCCTTTGCTGTGAGACTCTCAGCCGCATCCTGTTTGCATTGATTATTTACAGGGTTTCCAGACCCTTTGCTGTGAGACTCTCAGCCGCATCCTGTTTGCATTGATTATTTACAGGGTTTCCAGACCCTTTGCTGTGAGACTCTCAGCTGCATCCTGTTTGCATTGATTATTTACAGGGTTTCCAGACCCTTTGCTGTGAGACTCTCAGCTGCATCCTGTTTGCATTGATTATTTACAGGGTTTCCAGACCCTTTGCTGTGAGACTCTCAGCTGCATCCTGTTTGCATTGATTATTTACAGGGTTTCCAGACCCTTTGCTGTGAGACTCTCAGCTGCATCCTGTTTGCATTGATTATTTACAGGGTTTCCAGACCCTTTGCTGTGAGACTCTCAGCTGCATCCTGTTTGCATTGATTATTTACAGGGTTTCCAGACCCTTTGCTGTGAGACTCTCAGCCGCATCCTGTTTGCATTGATTATTTACAGGGTTTCCAGACCCTTTGCTGTGAGACTCTCAGCCGCATCCTGTTTGCATTGATTATTTACAGGGTTTCCAGACCCTTTGCTGTGAGACTCTCAGCCGCATCCTGTTTGCATTGATTATTTACAGGGTTTCCAGACCCTTTGCTGTGAGACTCTCAGCCGCATCCTGTTTGCATTGATTATTTACAGGGTTTCCAGACCCTTTGCTGTGAGACTCTCAGCCGCATCCTGTTTGCATTGATTATTTACAGGGTTTCCAGACCCTTTGCTGTGAGACTCTCAGCCGCATCCTGTTTGCATTGATTATTTACAGGGTTTCCAGACCCTTTGCTGTGAGACTCTCAGCCGCATCCTGTTTGCATTGATTATTTACAGGGTTTCCAGACCCTTTGCTGTGAGACTCTCAGCCGCATCCTGTTTGCATTGATTATTTACAGGGTTTCCAGACCCTTTGCTGTGAGACTCTCAGCCGCATCCTGTTTGCATTGATTATTTACAGGGTTTCCAGACCCTTTGCTGTGAGACTCTCAGCTGCATCCTGTTTGCATTGATTATTTACAGGGTTTCCAGACCCTTTGCTGTGAGACTCTCAGCTGCATCCTGTTTGCATTGATTATTTACAGGGTTTCCAGACCCTTTGCTGTGAGACTCTCAGCTGCATCCTGTTTGCATTGATTATTTACAGGGTTTCCAGACCCTTTGCTGTGAGACTCTCAGCTGCATCCTGTTTGCATTGATTATTTACAGGGTTTCCAGACCCTTTGCTGTGAGACTCTCAGCTGCATCCTGTTTGCATTGATTATTTACAGGGTTTCCAGACCCTTTGCTGTGAGACTCTCAGCTGCATCCTGTTTGCATTGATTATTTACAGGGTTTCCAGACCCTTTGCTGTGAGACTCTCAGCCGCATCCTGTTTGCATTGATTATTTACAGGGTTTCCAGACCCTTTGCTGTGAGACTCTCAGCCGCATCCTGTTTGCATTGATTATTTACAGGGTTTCCAGACCCTTTGCTGTGAGACTCTCAGCCGCATCCTGTTTGCATTGATTATTTACAGGGTTTCCAGACCCTTTGCTGTGAGACTCTCAGCCGCATCCTGTTTGCATTGATTATTTACAGGGTTTCCAGACCCTTTGCTGTGAGACTCTCAGCCGCATCCTGTTTGCATTGATTATTTACAGGGTTTCCAGACCCTTTGCTGTGAGACTCTCAGCCGCATCCTGTTTGCATTGATTATTTACAGGGTTTCCAGACCCTTTGCTGTGAGACTCTCAGCCGCATCCTGTTTGCATTGATTATTTACAGGGTTTCCAGACCCTTTGCTGTGAGACTCTCAGCCGCATCCTGTTTGCATTGATTATTTACAGGGTTTCCAGACCCTTTGCTGTGAGACTCTCAGCCGCATCCTGTTTGCATTGATTATTTACAGGGTTTCCAGACCCTTTGCTGTGAGACTCTCAGCCGCATCCTGTTTGCATTGATTATTTACAGGGTTTCCAGACCCTTTGCTGTGAGACTCTCAGCTGCATCCTGTTTGCATTGATTATTTACAGGGTTTCCAGACCCTTTGCTGTGAGACTCTCAGCTGCATCCTGTTTGCATTGATTATTTACAGGGTTTCCAGACCCTTTGCTGTGAGACTCTCAGCTGCATCCTGTTTGCATTGATTATTTACAGGGTTTCCAGACCCTTTGCTGTGAGACTCTCAGCTGCATCCTGTTTGCATTGATTATTTACAGGGTTTCCAGACCCTTTGCTGTGAGACTCTCAGCTGCATCCTGTTTGCATTGATTATTTACAGGGTTTCCAGACCCTTTGCTGTGAGACTCTCAGCTGCATCCTGTTTGCATTGATTATTTACAGGGTTTCCAGACCCTTTGCTGTGAGACTCTCAGCCGCATCCTGTTTGCATTGATTATTTACAGGGTTTCCAGACCCTTTGCTGTGAGACTCTCAGCCGCATCCTGTTTGCATTGATTATTTACAGGGTTTCCAGACCCTTTGCTGTGAGACTCTCAGCCGCATCCTGTTTGCATTGATTATTTACAGGGTTTCCAGACCCTTTGCTGTGAGACTCTCAGCCGCATCCTGTTTGCATTGATTATTTACAGGGTTTCCAGACCCTTTGCTGTGAGACTCTCAGCTGCATCCTGTTTGCATTGATTATTTACAGGGTTTCCAGACCCTTTGCTGTGAGACTCTCAGCTGCATCCTGTTTGCATTGATTATTTACAGGGTTTCCAGACCCTTTGCTGTGAGACTCTCAGCTGCATCCTGTTTGCATTGATTATTTACAGGGTTTCCAGACCCTTTGCTGTGAGACTCTCAGCCGCATCCTGTTTGCATTGATTATTTACAGGGTTTCCAGACCCTTTGCTGTGAGACTCTCAGCCGCATCCTGTTTGCATTGATTATTTACAGGGTTTCCAGACCCTTTGCTGTGAGACTCTCAGCTGCATCCTGTTTGCATTGATTATTTACAGGGTTTCCAGACCCTTTGCTGTGAGACTCTCAGCTGCATCCTGTTTGCATTGATTATTTACAGGGTTTCCAGACCCTTTGCTGTGAGACTCTCAGCTGCATCCTGTTTGCATTGATTATTTACAGGGTTTCCAGACCCTTTGCTGTGAGACTCTCAGCTGCATCCTGTTTGCATTGATTATTTACAGGGTTTCCAGACCCTTTGCTGTGAGACTCTCAGCTGCATCCTGTTTGCATTGATTATTTACAGGGTTTCCAGACCCTTTGCTGTGAGACTCTCAGCTGCATCCTGTTTGCATTGATTATTTACAGGGTTTCCAGACCCTTTGCTGTGAGACTCTCAGCCGCATCCTGTTTGCATTGATTATTTACAGGGTTTCCAGACCCTTTGCTGTGAGACTCTCAGCCGCATCCTGTTTGCATTGATTATTTACAGGGTTTCCAGACCCTTTGCTGTGAGACTCTCAGCTGCATCCTGTTTGCATTGATTATTTACAGGGTTTCCAGACCCTTTGCTGTGAGACTCTCAGCTGCATCCTGTTTGCATTGATTATTTACAGGGTTTCCAGACCCTTTGCTGTGAGACTCTCAGCTGCATCCTGTTTGCATTGATTATTTACAGGGTTTCCAGACCCTTTGCTGTGAGACTCTCAGCTGCATCCTGTTTGCATTGATTATTTACAGGGTTTCCAGACCCTTTGCTGTGAGACTCTCAGCTGCATCCTGTTTGCATTGATTATTTACAGGGTTTCCAGACCCTTTGCTGTGAGACTCTCAGCTGCATCCTGTTTGCATTGATTATTTACAGGGTTTCCAGACCCTTTGCTGTGAGACTCTCAGCTGCATCCTGTTTGCATTGATTATTTACAGGGTTTCCAGACCCTTTGCTGTGAGACTCTCAGCTGCATCCTGTTTGCATTGATTATTTACAGGGTTTCCAGACCCTTTGCTGTGAGACTCTCAGCTGCATCCTGTTTGCATTGATTATTTACAGGGTTTCCAGACCCTTTGCTGTGAGACTCTCAGCTGCATCCTGTTTGCATTGATTATTTACAGGGTTTCCAGACCCTTTGCTGTGAGACTCTCAGCTGCATCCTGTTTGCATTGATTATTTACAGGGTTTCCAGACCCTTTGCTGTGAGACTCTCAGCTGCATCCTGTTTGCATTGATTATTTACAGGGTTTCCAGACCCTTTGCTGTGAGACTCTCAGCTGCATCCTGTTTGCATTGATTATTTACAGGGTTTCCAGACCCTTTGCTGTGAGACTCTCAGCTGCATCCTGTTTGCATTGATTATTTACAGGGTTTCCAGACCCTTTGCTGTGAGACTCTCAGCTGCATCCTGTTTGCATTGATTATTTACAGGGTTTCCAGACCCTTTGCTGTGAGACTCTCAGCTTCATCCTGTTTGCATTGATTATTTACAGGGTTTCCAGACCCTTTGCTGTGAGACTCTCAGCTGCATCCTGTTTGCATTGATTATTTACAGGGTTTCCAGACCCTTTGCTGTGAGACTCTCAGCTGCATCCTGTTTGCATTGATTATTTACAGGGTTTCCAGACCCTTTGCTGTGAGACTCTCAGCTGCATCCTGTTTGCATTGATTATTTACAGGGTTTCCAGACCCTTTGCTGTGAGACTCTCAGCTGCATCCTGTTTGCATTGATTATTTACAGGGTTTCCAGACCCTTTGCTGTGAGACTCTCAGCTGCATCCTGTTTGCATTGATTATTTACAGGGTTTCCAGACCCTTTGCTGTGAGACTCTCAGCTGCATCCTGTTTGCATTGATTATTTACAGGGTTTCCAGACCCTTTGCTGTGAGACTCTCAGCCACATCCTGTTTGCATTGATTATTTACAGGGTTTCCAGACCCTTTGCTGTGAGACTCTCAGCCGCATCCTGTTTGCATTGATTATTTACAGGGTTTCCAGACCCTTTGCTGTGAGACTCTCAGCCGCATCCTGTTTGCATTGATTATTTACAGGGTTTCCAGACCCTTTGCTGTGAGACTCTCAGCCGCATCCTGTTTGCATTGATTATTTACAGGGTTTCCAGACCCTTTGCTGTGAGACTCTCAGCTGCATCCTGTTTGCATTGATTATTTACAGGGTTTCCAGACCCTTTGCTGTGAGACTCTCAGCCGCATCCTGTTTGCATTGATTATTTACAGGGTTTCCAGACCCTTTGCTGTGAGACTCTCAGCCGCATCCTGTTTGCATTGATTATTTACAGGGTTTCCAGACCCTTTGCTGTGAGACTCTCAGCCGCATCCTGTTTGCATTGATTATTTACAGGGTTTCCAGACCCTTTGCTGTGAGACTCTCAGCCGCATCCTGTTTGCATTGATTATTTACAGGGTTTCCAGACCCTTTGCTGTGAGACTCTCAGCCGCATCCTGTTTGCATTGATTATTTACAGGGTTTCCAGACCCTTTGCTGTGAGACTCTCAGCCGCATCCTGTTTGCATTGATTATTTACAGGGTTTCCAGACCCTTTGCTGTGAGACTCTCAGCTGCATCCTGTTTGCATTGATTATTTACAGGGTTTCCAGACCCTTTGCTGTGAGACTCTCAGCTGCATCCTGTTTGCATTGATTATTTACAGGGTTTCCAGACCCTTTGCTGTGAGACTCTCAGCTGCATCCTGTTTGCATTGATTATTTACAGGGTTTCCAGACCCTTTGCTGTGAGACTCTCAGCTGCATCCTGTTTGCATTGATTATTTACAGGGTTTCCAGACCCTTTGCTGTGAGACTCTCAGCTGCATCCTGTTTGCATTGATTATTTACAGGGTTTCCAGACCCTTTGCTGTGAGACTCTCAGCTGCATCCTGTTTGCATTGATTATTTACAGGGTTTCCAGACCCTTTGCTGTGAGACTCTCAGCTGCATCCTGTTTGCATTGATTATTTACAGGGTTTCCAGACCCTTTGCTGTGAGACTCTCAGCTGCATCCTGTTTGCATTGATTATTTACAGGGTTTCCAGACCCTTTGCTGTGAGACTCTCAGCTGCATCCTGTTTGCATTGATTATTTACAGGGTTTCCAGACCCTTTGCTGTGAGACTCTCAGCTGCATCCTGTTTGCATTGATTATTTACAGGGTTTCCAGACCCTTTGCTGTGAGACTCTCAGCTGCATCCTGTTTGCATTGATTATTTACAGGGTTTCCAGACCCTTTGCTGTGAGACTCTCAGCTGCATCCTGTTTGCATTGATTATTTACAGGGTTTCCAGACCCTTTGCTGTGAGACTCTCAGCTGCATCCTGTTTGCATTGATTATTTACAGGGTTTCCAGACCCTTTGCTGTGAGACTCTCAGCTGCATCCTGTTTGCATTGATTATTTACAGGGTTTCCAGACCCTTTGCTGTGAGACTCTCAGCTGCATCCTGTTTGCATTGATTATTTACAGGGTTTCCAGACCCTTTGCTGTGAGACTCTCAGCTGCATCCTGTTTGCATTGATTATTTACAGGGTTTCCAGACCCTTTGCTGTGAGACTCTCAGCTGCATCCTGTTTGCATTGATTATTTACAGGGTTTCCAGACCCTTTGCTGTGAGACTCTCAGCTGCATCCTGTTTGCATTGATTATTTACAGGGTTTCCAGACCCTTTGCTGTGAGACTCTCAGCTGCATCCTGTTTGCATTGATTATTTACAGGGTTTCCAGACCCTTTGCTGTGAGACTCTCAGCTGCATCCTGTTTGCATTGATTATTTACAGGGTTTCCAGACCCTTTGCTGTGAGACTCTCAGCTGCATCCTGTTTGCATTGATTATTTACAGGGTTTCCAGACCCTTTGCTGTGAGACTCTCAGCTGCATCCTGTTTGCATTGATTATTTACAGGGTTTCCAGACCCTTTGCTGTGAGACTCTCAGCTGCATCCTGTTTGCATTGATTATTTACAGGGTTTCCAGACCCTTTGCTGTGAGACTCTCAGCTGCATCCTGTTTGCATTGATTATTTACAGGGTTTCCAGACCCTTTGCTGTGAGACTCTCAGCTGCATCCTGTTTGCATTGATTATTTACAGGGTTTCCAGACCCTTTGCTGTGAGACTCTCAGCTGCATCCTGTTTGCATTGATTATTTACAGGGTTTCCAGACCCTTTGCTGTGAGACTCTCAGCTGCATCCTGTTTGCATTGATTATTTACAGGGTTTCCAGACCCTTTGCTGTGAGACTCTCAGCTGCATCCTGTTTGCATTGATTATTTACAGGGTTTCCAGACCCTTTGCTGTGAGACTCTCAGCTGCATCCTGTTTGCATTGATTATTTACAGGGTTTCCAGACCCTTTGCTGTGAGACTCTCAGCTGCATCCTGTTTGCATTGATTATTTACAGGGTTTCCAGACCCTTTGCTGTGAGACTCTCAGCTGCATCCTGTTTGCATTGATTATTTACAGGGTTTCCAGACCCTTTGCTGTGAGACTCTCAGCTGCATCCTGTTTGCATTGATTATTTACAGGGTTTCCAGACCCTTTGCTGTGAGACTCTCAGCTGCATCCTGTTTGCATTGATTATTTACAGGGTTTCCAGACCCTTTGCTGTGAGACTCTCAGCTGCATCCTGTTTGCATTGATTATTTACAGGGTTTCCAGACCCTTTGCTGTGAGACTCTCAGCTGCATCCTGTTTGCATTGATTATTTACAGGGTTTCCAGACCCTTTGCTGTGAGACTCTCAGCTGCATCCTGTTTGCATTGATTATTTACAGGGTTTCCAGACCCTTTGCTGTGAGACTCTCAGCTGCATCCTGTTTGCATTGATTATTTACAGGGTTTCCAGACCCTTTGCTGTGAGACTCTCAGCTGCATCCTGTTTGCATTGATTATTTACAGGGTTTCCAGACCCTTTGCTGTGAGACTCTCAGCTGCATCCTGTTTGCATTGATTATTTACAGGGTTTCCAGACCCTTTGCTGTGAGACTCTCAGCTGCATCCTGTTTGCATTGATTATTTACAGGGTTTCCAGACCCTTTGCTGTGAGACTCTCAGCTGCATCCTGTTTGCATTGATTATTTACAGGGTTTCCAGACCCTTTGCTGTGAGACTCTCAGCTGCATCCTGTTTGCATTGATTATTTACAGGGTTTCCAGACCCTTTGCTGTGAGACTCTCAGCTGCATCCTGTTTGCATTGATTATTTACAGGGTTTCCAGACCCTTTGCTGTGAGACTCTCAGCTGCATCCTGTTTGCATTGATTATTTACAGGGTTTCCAGACCCTTTGCTGTGAGACTCTCAGCTGCATCCTGTTTGCATTGATTATTTACAGGGTTTCCAGACCCTTTGCTGTGAGACTCTCAGCTGCATCCTGTTTGCATTGATTATTTACAGGGTTTCCAGACCCTTTGCTGTGAGACTCTCAGCTGCATCCTGTTTGCATTGATTATTTACAGGGTTTCCAGACCCTTTGCTGTGAGACTCTCAGCTGCATCCTGTTTGCATTGATTATTTACAGGGTTTCCAGACCCTTTGCTGTGAGACTCTCAGCTGCATCCTGTTTGCATTGATTATTTACAGGGTTTCCAGACCCTTTGCAGTGAGACTCTCAGCCGCATCCTGTTTGCATTGATTATTCTTGAGATGTTTCTACAACTTGATTGGAGTCCACCTGTGATAAATACAATTGATTGGACATGATTTGGAAAGGAATACACCTGTCCCCCACAGTTGACAGTGCATGTCTGAGCAAAAACCAAGCCATGAGGTCGAAGGAATTGTCCATAGAGCTCTGAGACAGGATTGTGTCGAGGCACAGATCTGGAGAAGAAAAAAAAAATTACACAGCATTGAAGATCCCCAAGAAGACAGTGGGCTCCATCATTCTTAAATGGAAGAAGTTTGGAACCACCAATACCCTTCCTAGAGTTGGCACCCAGTCATTCGGGGGAGAATGGCCTTGGTCAGAGAGGTGACCAAGAACCCGATGGTCACTCTGACAGAGCCCTAGTGGTCCTTTGCGGAGAAGGGAGAACCTTCCAGAAAGACCACCATCTCTGCAGCACTCCACCAATCAGGCCTTTATGGTAGAGTGGCCAGACGGAAGCCACTCCTCAGTAAAAGACACATGACAGCCCGCTTAGAGTTTTCCAAAAGACGGCTCTAAGACTCTCAGACCACGAGAAAAAAGATTATCTGGTCTGATGAAAGCACGATTGAACTCTTTGGCCTGAATGCCAAGCGTCCCGTCTGGAGGAAACCTGGCACCATCCCTCTGGTGAAGCATGGTGGTGGCAGCATCATGCTTTGGGGATGTTTTTCATTGGCAGCGACTGGGAGACTAGTTAGGATCAAGGGAAAGATGAACGGAGCAAAGTAAAGAGCAATTCTTAATTAAAACCTGCTCCAGAGTGCTCCGGACCTCTGACTGGGATGAAGGTTCACCTTCCAACAGGACAACAACCCTAAACACACAGCCAAGACAATGCAGGAGTGGCTTCAGGACAAGTCTCTGAATGTCCTTGAGTGGCCCAGCCTGGGCCTGGACTTGAACCCAATCGAATATCTCTGGAGAGACCTGAAAATAGCTATTTAGCATCGCACCCCATCCAACCTGACAGAGCTTGAGAGGATCTGCAGAGAACAATGGGAGAAACTCCCCAACTACAGGTGTGCCAAGCTTGTAGCGTCATACACAAGAAGACTTGATGCTGTAAAGTTGCTTCAACAAAGTACTGAGTAAAGAGTCTGAATACTTATGTAAATGAGATATTTCTGTTTTATTTTTTGGAAATGAGCAAACCTGTTATTACTTTGTCATTATGGGTTATTGTGTGTAGATTTAGGGGGGGGGGGATTATTTAATCAATTTTAGAATAAGGCTGTAACTTAATAAAATGTGGAAAAAGTCAAGGGGTCTGAATACTTTCCGAAGGCACCGTATCTCATTTACATAAGTATTCTCACCCCTGAGTCAATGCATGTTAGAATCACCTTTGGCGCGATTACACTGAGTCTTTCTGGACCTTATTTACATTTTTAATCTACAAACTCTCTCAAGTTGGTGGTTGATCATTACTAGACAGCCATTTTCAAGTCTTGCCATAGATTTCAAGCCGATTTAATTCAAGACTGTAACTAGGCCCCACAGGAACATAAAATATAATCTTGGTAAGCAACTCCAATGTATATTTGTTCATTTCGCTGGTCTTTGTGGTTGAACCTGTGTTTGAAATTAACTGCTTGACTGAGGGACCTTTACAGATAATTGTATGTGTGGGGTACAGAGATGAGGTAGTCTTTCAAAGATGATGTTGAACACTATTATTGCACACAGAGTGAGTCCATGCAACTTCTTACGTGACTTATTAAGTACGTTTTTACTCCTGAATTTATATCCACAACAAAAAGGTTGAAAACTTATAATTTAATATATTTTAAATGCAGGCTATAAAACAACTAAATGTGGAAAAAGTCAAGAGGTGTGAATACTTTCTGAAGGCACTGTATGTCCAGCAGCAAGGCTTGATCCACAGCACTTGTCATGACTTCTACCAAAGGTAGCTCCTCTCCCTCCTCTCCCCGAAGGTAGCTCCTCTCCCTCCTCTCCCCGAAGGTAGCTCGGCGGTCGGCGTCGCCGATCCCTTTTTCATTTTCTGTTTGTTTTGTCTTTGGTTCTTTTTCACACCTGGTTTCATTTGCGCTCATTTCTGTGTGTATAATTTAAACCTGTTGCCTGCCTAAATTTGTGCGGGATTAGTATTTTATTGTGATGTGCTCGGTTAGATTATACCGTTATTTGTTTTCACGGATTCTGAAGTGTATGAGTGTCGGTACTTGGTTTGTTCCTCTGTGCGCTTGCACGGGTTCTCTGTTGTCGAGGGCACTGTACCTTTTCGATTGTGCCATTCCAGTGTTGGTGGACTTTCTTATTAAAACACACTTCCCAGACATCCCTGCTCTCCTGCACCTGACTCCTACACCTCCCACCTAGACGCACATTATCACAGCACTAGGCCTTGTTATAATACTGCCATCTCTTTGTGCAGCAGAAGTAGGCCCAGTATGGAAACGCATTACGCCCACTCCTGATGACATACAAACACTATAAAATCCTGTGACCTCTGCCTCCATTCATTAACCCTTGCTGCATCACGTGTGCGATTACAGCCGAGTCGTAATCAGGCAGATGTATTCTACTGGCACCCACCCACACTGAGTCATTACCAAGCAAAAAAAAGCCAGACAGGAACAGAAAATAAATCCTCTTTAGGATATAACAGAAATGGGATCTGATGAAATAGGGCAGAAAAAAAATAATAATATTTGGTGTGGGTATTGAGGACAGTCAGCCTGCCAGCCAGCCGGGCCGACCAGCCACGGTACAACAACTGTCACGGCAGTGGGGATGTCGGGCGATGGTGGGGAATTCAAAGGTCTCCCATGGCAGGGTTTAGCACAAAGCACAGACAGCAGGGCTGTTCTGACCTACATCGCTCAATTAGACGTCAATGGATGCTGGCCGCTGTACGTGGAATAGCCAGGCCCTAATCTCCGCCAATTGTAAATAATCTTCACAGCCCCTCTGACTAAAACAGTGAAAAATGGGTAGGGAGGTGGGAAGAGGGCCTGGTGTATGAGAATACAAAAGGTTGTTTCTCTTTCTTTTCCTTTTACAGAAAACACAATTATAAAGTGATGTTTCTTGTTAGCCAACAAGCAAGGCAGCAGCATGAAATAAGAGTTGTTCCCCAATTTACACAAAAAACTAGTCTGCTCTACTCCTCCCATTTAATCCTTCTATCAATACCACACGTTATACTGTACAGGCAGTTTTAGATTAAACCCCCATCCCTCCCATCCCCCCGCTCCACAGCTGCCATCTTTCATTACTGTGAATCTGCAAACCATACCATGGCTGGGAGCCTCTCTCTCTCTCTCACACACACACTATCTCATATCACTCTTATAAGGCACTATCTCACCCTGTCCATAACCCTGACCAAACATTACCATCATAATTTTACTTCAAAATGAAAATAGTTATGAATGAAAACAGTTATGAATAATGCATTTCTTTTATTTGAACCTTTAACTATTGATTCATAAAACAAGGGGAACAAATCTGAGCTTGCAGACGGAGGGCGATAGGTTATGGATGGTATGGGAGAGTCTGGAAGGTGAATCGTGGACAGTATCTTGATAAGACGTCTCGTTGATGTCACTCAACCCCGCACGGCTAGCGTGACGGCAGGCGGTGGAGGCAGGAGTGGAGGGAACAGGCGTGATGTACTGAGGCTTGTTTATGTAATCCATTTTGCAAAGAAGTAGATAAATTCTAACCATGTGACCCACAGTGTGTCTCGTTATCAGTAAAGTGTAGACAACGTGCACACACGCACACACTTAGTATTAACAGTATCCCACTAAGGTCAAAGAAAGAAAAGTTTCTGAGCACTAGCCTTCATTTACAGCTTTTCCCAGTTGTTATCACATGTTTGTTGAAACTACATCTCAGGTCCTCAAAACAGTTTCCCCAAACCCCACAGACATCTTTCCTCAAAACAGTTAGCCAATTTCCCCAAACCCCACAGACATCTTTCCTCAAAACAGTTAGCCAATTTCCCCAAACCCCACAGACATCTTGCAAAATGAAACACAGTAATCAGAATAATGTCTCCCTGCTCAAAACAGTTAGCCAATTTCCCCAAACCCCACAGACATCTTGCAAAATGAAACACAGTAATCAGAATAATGTCTCCCTGCTCAAAATGAAACTCTGCAGACAAATGAGACAAACACACACCTCAAATGAATCCAACTTAGTGACAACATGAGATCACACTAATGTGAACTATTCAAAACACTACTATCAGAACCTATTTCAGTGTAAAGACTAAGATTGTTATATTGTTTGTATGTACAGTCGTGGCCAAAAGTTTTGAGAATGACACAAATATAAATTTTCACAAAGTTTGCTGCTTCAGTGTCTTTAGATATTTTTGTCAGATGTTACTATAGAATACTGAAGTATAATTACAAGCATTTCATAAGTGTCAAAGGCTTTTATTGACAATTACATGAAGTTGCAGAGTCAATATTTGCATAGTTGACCTTTCTTTTTCAAGACCTCTGCAATCTGCCCTGGCATGCTGTTAATTAACTTCTGGGCCACATCCTGACTGATGGCAGCCCATTCTTGCATAATCAATGCTTGGAGTTTGTCAGAATTTGTGAGTTTTTGTTTGTCCACCCACCTCGTGAGGATTGACCACAAGTTCTCAATGGGATTAAGGACTGGGGAGTTTCCTTAGTTATCATTTTTGCCTTATGGCAAGGTGCTCCATCATGCTGGAAAAGACATTGTTTGTCACCAAACATACATGATGTCAGCTGGTCCTTTTGTGGCAGGGCTGAAATGCAATGGAAATGTTTTTTTGGGATTCAGTTCATTTGCATGGCAAAGAGGGACTTTGCAATTAATTGCAACTCATCTGATCAATCTTCATAACATTCTGGAGTATATGCAAATTGCCATCATACAAACTGAGGCAGCAGACTTTGTGAAAATTAATATTTGTGTCATTCTCAATGTTTGGCCACATCTGTACTCAAACAAGCAAGGAATTAACACAAATGCAAAAAAAGTGTGTTTTGTATTTCAACATGACTCAATTATATGTAAAACAGCATATTGTGAGCACACATACAGTAAATATATTTTGCATATGCAAAGGAAGAAACATTTTCCTATTTGCACTACTGTACTGTGTGTTCGATCAATTGTCCAGAATAAATAAACTGTCAAATCTAAAGCAATAAATAAATACTCCATTGAGAAAACAAAATCAGTCATGTCTGTTGTTTTGGTCTGGCCACAGATTTACATCAAATTCACACTCAATATTCTCCTTGGCCAGAGAGCGGGGAAATATCTTCTGGCATGACGCATCCATCCCTGACAGGACTCTGCTGGAATGTCACCACAGGCCTCCTCCATTGCCCTGGAGAAGGGCCATACATTCATGGGGTTTGCGATCATACACCTTCCACTGCCATGCTGAAAACAACTCCTCAATGGGGTTGAGAAATGGGGAATATGGTGGGAGATAGAGAATTGTAAGCCTGGGATGGTCATGGAACGAGAGCAGCCCGATGGAAAGACACGTTGTCCCAAATTAGAACATACATTTGTTGCTCAGGATCCCCTGGCCCTCTCTGCTCTGGCTGAAAAAGATTGTCATGTAAGATGTTCAGGAAATGAAGGAGATGGGCAGTGTTGTATGGTCCAAGGCTGCTGTATAGTAAAGTTCACAGGCATCATCAATGAGTCTCCAATGTTTCAAGAGTGTAATACCAGTACATTACTTGCACATATTCAATCCTTCACTCTTTGGGAATTCCTTTCAAATGGGACTCGGTAGATTTGCTTCATCCGAAGATGGTGTTTCTTAAAGATGCGGACTGTGGTTGATAAGCTCACTCAGATGTTATGGAAGATGGCAGGGTTTTCAATAATCTGTTGTTGGATTTCCTGCAGTCTTAAGGCATTATTTTCAACTACCATTTGCACAATGGCAGCCTGCTGTTCGTCTGTAAATAGATCTTCTACCAAATGGTGGTCATCTTTCTGTTCTACAAAAACAAAATAGCATTACAGTAATACTTTATACAAAATAAACATGTTACAAAGTAGTATAGCTCCCAATTTCATATATAAAGTAATACATGAAACATTGACTTTGTTTCCCATTACAGTATGTATTGGAATCTACAGTCTTTACTGTGCTTTATGTTGTACTACTGTCAAGTAGTAAAAGTAGTAGATAAGTTCAATGTCTGCAGTACAAACCTATTCTCATTTTGGAAAGTCCGGATGACGGATGCTGCGGTGAAGCAGCTCAGATTGGGCTACACTCTCTGCCCAGCCTCTCTCAATGTAAAACCACGGTTGACCACATGGTCCACCACAGTCGCCCAAATTTCATCAGATCTTCATGTTCTTCCTCCTCCTCTCTCTGCCAAGTTTGCTTCCATTGTTCTCCAAACACAGGATTACTCACCTGTTGACCACATACCAAAGGTCTGATTGCAAAGTGAACATTTACACAGTTAGTGTTTTGTGGAGAGGGAAATTGATCAACTGGTAATTGAGCTGAGCTTGTTGAACCGTGTCGCTCTTCATTTGCACACAATAAAAATAATAACAAAATAAATTAATTTTACATTTTAAAAAACAATTTTAGTTGTGCCGAAGGTAGAGAATTGTGTGTTGTGTTTTGCCAAATTATTGTTATAGAATTGCAAATGTAGTGTAAAGCAAAACATGTGCCAGTGGTATTGCAGATTTGGTGTCTGGTTCTGCTAAAAGAGTCACAGGTTTGGGTCATTGTGCCTCATGGACCAATTTTCGTGTGCTAACAATTGGGAACAACTGTAATAATATTAAACTATGTGATTTCTTGGGGTCCAGTTCAGTTGAGACATTAGTATGTGTTTAACCATGTACTATTTATAGATTATGTTTTCTACATGTCTACATGCAACACTGTAAATAGCCCTTTGTGGATCATAAAGACTACAAGATTGTACTCAATGTGAACATCACCATGTCATTGTTTACAATCTTAATTAATGATAATAAAACCATCAAAAGGCAGAAGTGGTTAAAGATGCATTAAATAAATACTGCCCGACTGCCCGACTGCCTAGGCTTTAGATAGAGAGACGGTCTGGCCGTTTACATTAAATAAATACTGCCCGACTGCCTAGGCTTTAGATAGAGAGACGGTCTGGCCGTTTGCATTAAATAAATACTGCCCGACTGCCCGACTGCCTAGGCTTTAGATAGAAAGAGACGGTCTGGCCGTTTACATTAAATAAATACTGCCCGACTGCCTAGGCTTTAGATAGAAAGAGACGGTCTGGCCGTTTGCATTAAATAAATACTGCCCGACTGCCTAGGCTTTAGATAGAAAGAGACGGTCTGGCCGTTTGCATTAAATAAATACTGCCCGACTGCCTAGGCTTTAGATAGAAAGAGACGGTCTGGCCGTTTGCATTAAATAAATACTGCCCGACTGCCTAGGCTTTAGATAGAAAGAGACGGTCTGGCCGTTTGCATTAAATAAATACTGCCCGACTGCCCGACTGCCTAGGCTTTAGATAGAAAGAGACGGTCTGGCCGTTTACATTAAATAAATACTGCCCGACTGCCTAGGCTTTAGATAGAAAGAGACGGTCTGGCCGTTTGCATTAAATAAATACTGCCCGACTGCCTAGGCTTTAGATAGAAAGAGACGGTCTGGCCGTTTGCATTAAATAAATACTGCCCGACTGCCTAGGCTTTAGATAGAAAGAGACGGTCTGGCCGTTTGCATTAAATAAATACTGCCCGACTGCCTAGGCTTTAGATAGAAAGAGACGGTCTGGCCGTTTGCATTAAATAAATACTGCCCGACTGCCTAGGCTTTAGATAGAGAGACGGTCTGGCCGTTTGCATTAAATAAATACTGCCCGACTGCCTAGGCTTTAGATAGAAAGAGACGGTCTGGCCGTTTGCATTAAATAAATACTGCCCGACTGCCTAGGCTTTAGATAGAAAGAGACGGTCTGGCCGTTTACATTAAATAAATACTGCCCGACTGCCTAGGCTTTAGATAGAAAGAGACGGTCTGGCCGTTTGCATTAAATAAATACTGCCCGACTGCCTAGGCTTTAGATAGAAAGAGACGGTCTGGCCGTTTGCATTAAATAAATACTGCCCGACTGCCTAGGCTTTAGATAGAAAGAGACGGTCTGGCCGTTTGCATTAAATAAATACTGCCCGACTGCCCGACTGCCTAGGCTTTAGATAGAGAGACGGTCTGGCCGTTTGCATTAAATAAATACTGCCCGACTGCCTAGGCTTTAGATAGAAAGAGACGGTCTGGCCGTTTGCATTAAATAAATACTGCCCGACTGCCCGACTGCCTAGGCTTTAGATAGAAAGAGACGGTCTGGCCGTTTACATTAAATAAATACTGCCCGACTGCCTAGGCTTTAGATAGAAAGAGACGGTCTGGCCGTTTACATTAAATAAATACTGCCCGACTGCCTAGGCTTTAGATAGAAAGAGACGGTCTGGCCGTTTACATTAAATAAATACTGCCCGACTGCCTAGGCTTTAGATAGAAAGAGACGGTCTGGCCGTTTACATTAAATAAATACTGCCCGACTGCCTAGGCTTTAGATAGAAAGAGACGGTCTGGCCGTTTGCATTAAATAAATACTGCCCGACTGCCTAGGCTTTAGATAGAAAGAGACGGTCTGGCCGTTTACATTAAATAAATACTGCCCGACTGCCTAGGCTTTAGATAGAAAGAGACGGTCTGGCCGTTTGCATTAAATAAATACTGCCCGACTGCCTAGGCTTTAGATAGAAAGAGACGGTCTGGCCGTTTACATTAAATAAATACTGCCCGACTGCCTAGGCTTTAGATAGAAAGAGACGGTCTGGCCGTTTACATTAAATAAATACTGCCCGACTGCCTAGGCTTTAGATAGAAAGAGACGGTCTGGCCGTTTGCATTAAATAAATACTGCCCGACTGCCTAGGCTTTAGATAGAAAGAGACGGTCTGGCCGTTTACATTAAATAAATACTGCCCGACTGCCTAGGCTTTAGATAGAAAGAGACGGTCTGGCCGTTTGCATTAAATAAATACTGCCCGACTGCCTAGGCTTTAGATAGAAAGAGACGGTCTGGCCGTTTACATTAAATAAATACTGCCCGACTGCCTAGGCTTTAGATAGAAAGAGACGGTCTGGCCGTTTACATTAAATAAATACTGCCCGACTGCCTAGGCTTTAGATAGAAAGAGACGGTCTGGCCGTTTACATTAAATAAATACTGCCCGACTGCCTAGGCTTTAGATAGAAAGAGACGGTCTGGCCGTTTGCATTAAATAAATACTGCCCGACTGCCCGACTGCCTAGGCTTTAGATAGAAAGAGACGGTCTGGCCGTTTGCATTAAATAAATACTGCCCGACTGCCTAGGCTTTAGATAGAAAGAGACGGTCTGGCCGTTTACATTAAATAAATACTGCCCGACTGCCTAGGCTTTAGATAGAAAGAGACGGTCTGGCCGTTTACATTAAATAAATACTGCCCGACTGCCTAGGCTTTAGATAGAAAGAGACGGTCTGGCCGTTTACATTAAATAAATACTGCCCGACTGCCGACTGCCTAGGCTTTAGATAGAAAGAGACGGTCTGGCCGTTTGCATTAAATAAATACTGCCCGACTGCCTAGGCTTTAGATAAAGAGACGGTCTGGCCGTTTACATTAAATAAATACTGCCCGACTGCCTAGGCTTTAGATAGAAAGAGACGGTCTGGCCGTTTACATTAAATAAATACTGCCCGACTGCCTAGGCTTTAGATAGAAAGAGACGGTCTGGCCGTTTGCATTAAATAAATACTGCCCGACTGCCTAGGCTTTAGATAGAAAGAGACGGTCTGGCCGTTTACATTAAATAAATACTGCCCGACTGCCTAGGCTTTAGATAGAAAGAGACGGTCTGGCCGTTTACATTAAATAAATACTGCCCGACTGCCTAGGCTTTAGATAGAAAGAGACGGTCTGGCCGTTTACATTAAATAAATACTGCCCGACTGCCTAGGCTTTAGATAGAAAGAGACGGTCTGGCCGTTTGCATTAAATAAATACTGCCCGACTGCCTAGGCTTTAGATAGAAAGAGACGGTCTGGCCGTTTACATTAAATAAATACTGCCCGACTGCCTAGGCTTTAGATAAAGAGACGGTCTGGCCGTTTACATTAAATAAATACTGCCCGACTGCCTAGGCTTTAGATAGAAAGAGACGGTCTGGCCGTTTGCATTAAATAAATACTGCCCGACTGCCTAGGCTTTAGATAGAAAGAGACGGTCTGGCCGTTTGCATTAAATAAATACTGCCCGACTGCCTAGGCTTTAGATAGAAAGAGACGGTCTGGCCGTTTGCATTAAATAAATACTGCCTAGGCTTTAGATAGAAAGAGACGGTCTGGCCGTTTGCATTAAATAAATACTGCCCGACTGCCTAGGCTTTAGATAGAAAGAGACGGTCTGGCCGTTTACATTAAATAAATACTGCCCGACTGCCTAGGCTTTAGATAGAAAGAGACGGTCTGGCCGTTTACATTAAATAAATACTGCCCGACTGCCTAGGCTTTAGATAGAAAGAGACGGTCTGGCCGTTTACATTAAATAAATACTGCCCGACTGCCTAGGCTTTAGATAGAAAGAGACGGTCTGGCCGTTTACATTAAATAAATACTGCCCGACTGCCTAGGCTTTAGATAGAAAGAGACGGTCTGGCCGTTTACATTAAATAAATACTGCCCGACTGCCTAGGCTTTAGATAGAAAGAGACGGTCTGGCCGTTTACATTAAATAAATACTGCCCGACTGCCTAGGCTTTAGATAGAAAGAGACGGTCTGGCCGTTTACATTAAATAAATACTGCCCGACTGCCTAGGCTTTAGATAGAAAGAGACGGTCTGGCCGTTTGCATTAAATAAATACTGCCCGACTGCCTAGGCTTTAGATAGAAAGAGACGGTCTGGCCGTTTACATTAAATAAATACTGCCCGACTGCCTAGGCTTTAGATAGAAAGAGACGGTCTGGCCGTTTACATTAAATAAATACTGCCCGACTGCCTAGGCTTTAGATAGAAAGAGACGGTCTGGCCGTTTGCATTAAATAAATACTGCCCGACTGCCTAGGCTTTAGATAGAAAGAGACGGTCTGGCCGTTTGCATTAAATAAATACTGCCCGACTGCCTAGGCTTTAGATAGAAAGAGACGGTCTGGAAACAATGTAGTATTATAGGAGTACATAGGAGTAAGCTTACTCTGTCAAATACATAGTTTTATAAATAAACGGCGATGTTAGAAGATGGATTAGAGAAGAGTCTCTCAGCGAGACAGGCGTGTCCTACATTGTAGTTTGTGTGTGTTGTAAGTGTGAGAGTGTGTTGTATATGTGAGTGTGTGTTGTATGTGTGTGTGTGTGTGTTGAAGGATTTCCTACTGCGCCATAACTGCTCAAGATGCTTACACAGCAATGGCAGAGTCCAGAGGTTGGAGTTTACAATACATCCATTAGCTCTACAGTGTTTGTAGTGTTTGCTTAGGAATGTTGTACTGGCAGTCCATGTGCTCTGTACTTTCCCTCTCCCAGTAAAACTGAAAATGGTGGCTTTGAAAGAAGAATTATGTTGAGGTCCGCCATATTGTTGTCTCAAACGGATTGATTCATGAATCATTTGAAATGTTTTTTTCCAAAACGCTATAACCAGCAATTTTCCCACATTGGTGCTTTTTTTTCTCCATCAGAAGCGATTGCTTCTGGGTAACTTCATGTGTATGTCAAATATTGCTGTTCTCACACGTGTTATTCATAGAGTTTTACATCTGTATGCAGAACGCTATACATCCATTGTTTATCTGTAATGGAATGTTAGTATCCTGTATATTTGATTGTGATATGTGGTTGTCTAACCTAGCTATTTTAAGATGAATGCACTGACTGTAAGTCACTCTGGATAAGAGCATTTGATAAATTACTAAAATGCCAAAACAATGAAATAACACATGGAATCATGTAGTAACCAAGAAAAAGTGTTAAACAAATCAAAATATATTTTATATTTGAGATTCTTCAAAGTAGCCACCCTTTGCCTTGATGACAGCTTTTCACAGTCTACATTGTAGAATAATAGTGAAGACAACAAATCTATGAAATTACAAAATATGGAATCACGTAGTAACCCAAAAAAGTGTGTGATTGTGTGGGCGGAGACATGCTGGAGGCAGAGCAGATCCTCACCACCTGTTGCATAATCAAGACCTCTACAGATACTCAGCCCTGCCACTTCCACACTGCCAGATCGTCATTCTGCGTTTTTTTAACCGTTAGTTCCTGCTTAGATCCTGTTTTCGTGTGATGCCTGTTTTCCCTTGCCTGAAGCTGTTTTCCTCTCCGCTACAGTTCTGCCCACTCTGACTCTGGTCCCTGTCTCCAGTCCCACGTCTCGTCAGTCCTGCTACTCTGTCCAGGACCCCCGCTCCATTGCTTCCTTGGATTCCTCTCCGGACCTGCTTACCCAGTCCCAACTCCCATCGCTCCAGCCTCATCTTCCGCACCTGGCTTCCTGCAACCTGCCCGAGCTTCCCCTGGCCTGCACCCCATCTTCCCCTTGTGTTTCAATAAATACCTCGGTTACCTCATCCCAGTCTCCTCACCTGAGTCTGCTCTTGGGTTCACCTGCTCCGCTCTGCGTGACAGTCCAAACACATAAGACAGTCATGAAGAGGGCATGACAAAACCTCTGGAGACTGAAAAGATTTGGCACGGGTCCTCAGATTCTCAACAGGTTCTACAGCTGCACCATCGAGAGCATCCTGACTGGTTGCATCACTGCCTGGTATGTCAACTGCTCAGCCTCCGACCGCAAGGCATTACAGAGGGTAGTGTGAACGGCCAGGTACATCACTGGGACCAAGCTTCCTGCCATCCAGGACCTTTATACCAGGCTGTATCAGAGGAAGGCCCTGAAAATGGTCAAAGACACCAGCCACCCTAGTCATAGACTGTTCTCTCTGCTACCGCAAGGCAAGCGGTACCGGAGCGCCAAATCTAGTTCCAAGAGGCTTCTAAACAGCTTCTACCCCCAAGCCATAAGACTCCTGAACATCTACTCAAATGGCTACCCAGACTATTTGCATTGCCCCTCCCCCTCTCCTTTTCACCGCTTCTGCTCTCTGTTGTTATCATCTATGCATAGTCACTTTAATAACTCTACCTTCATGTACATATTACCTTAACTAACCGGTGCCCCCGCACATTGACTCTGTACTGTTACCCGTTTGTATATAGTCTCGCTATTGTTATTTTACTGCAGCTCTTTAATTACTTGTTATTTTTATTTCTTATTCTTGTCCATATTTTTTTAAACTGTTGGTTATGGGCTCGTAAGTAAGCATTTCACTGTAAGGTGAAACATGTTGTATTCGGCGCATGTGATTTTGAGATGTGATATTTCATTTTTTTTTTTATACATTTACAGAAATTTCCAAAAACCCGTTTTTGCTTTGTGGAGTATTATTATTATTATTTATTTTTTTAAATATATTTTTTAACCTTTATTTTACTAGGCAAGTCAGTTAAGAACAAATTCTTATTTTCAATGACGGCCCAGGAACAGTGGGTTAACTGCCTGTTCAGGGGCAGAACGACAGATTTGTACCTTGTCAGCTCGGGGATTCGAACTTGCAACCTTTCGGTTACTAGTCCAACGCTCTAACCACTAGGCTACCCTGGGGGTATTGTGTGTAGATTGATGAGCGGGGAAAAAACGATCTATTCAGTTTTAGGAAAAGGCGTTAATGTAACAAAGTCTATATAAGAATGAATTCTTAGAAATATCCTACCCTTTTATGTCCTATAGCCTATGTAAAGACCGGGGATGGAATTGGGTTGGAACACAAAGGAATTGATTTTGAGTCTCAGATATCCCAATATAATCTCTATATCAGATTATATATATAATTCCATCCCCGGTCTTTACATAGGCTATAGGACATAAAAGGGTAGGATATTTCTAAGAATTCATTCTTTTGGAACAATTCTTTAAATTCTTTTCGGCTTACAGTAGCCTATTTCTACATTGTTCCGATTTTTTTGTTGTCAAACTTGTGAAGGCAAGTATTAATGCAATGTCATCAGATGTAGTGTCACGTGTAGTTTCAAAATGACACTACATAACATTGCAACATAACCAGTGACAACATGGTGTCACTTGAATGGTCATGTTAAAAAAAAGTACACCAATGGAAATAGATGTGGTTAGCTTTGATCTCATGGTTTGGCCAAATCATCCGAGAGTGATTCACTTCGCCTCGTTGACGAGGTCCATTTTGCACCGTCATCATCATGTCTCAGGGAAAGAGTGGGGGAGATCAACCATCACATGAATATCTGTGTCATGGACCAACATAAGCCGGGTTATGAGCTCAAACTACTCAACACATGACCCAATAGTCTTTATGATATCATTTTTGTTGTGTTACTGGCTTTGCGATTGACTGTTCCTTTACTCACTAATAACAAACCTATTAGCCCATCTAATCAAACAGATGTTTATGTAGCACAGGCTTTGTGATTGAATCTTTGCTTTAAAATGATGTGGAGCTATGAGATTGTCAGTGGTGGGACTTTCCCTAGTTGCCTTACACGAGAAGACATCTGAGGCACCACACTTCCTTTGAAATGTGAATCAGAGGGGTTCTTGATGTGGGGGCCCTGCTTTCGCTATCGAGCAACTAGGTCATGCGACATCTTCAGAAGCTGATGTTATGGAAAGGGATGGCTGATGGTGGAAGATGTATGAGTTTATCCCGAGGACTGGGGTCAGGTTGCGTAGATATGAGAGAGGTGGAATGTATCCTTTCAAACCATGGTGTCAGGGACCCATAGAATACGTTAGTAGCAAAACATGTGCTGTCTTGTCTTATCATCAGGTGAATGATACAGACAAGGAGAATTAATCAAAAAAAATTAAATGAATCCATTTGGTGGATAGTTTTTCATTATTTTTACCTCCCCATATTATAATCTTACATAGTCTATCAGCAGTTTAGCTGGTAAAACAAAAGTTAGCCATGTGTTGGCAAAAATGTATGTCCTGTTCAAGTAAGTTTACTAGCAGGGCCTCCCGAGTGGCGCAGCTGTCTAAGGCGCTGCAGTGCTTGAGCCATCACTCCAGATCTGTGTTCAAACCCAGGCTGTGTCACAGCCGTCCGAGACCGGGTAACCCATGAGGCGACGCACAATTGGCCCAGCGTTGTTAGGTAAGGGTTTTTGCCGGCCGGGATGTCCTGATCCCATCGCTCTCTAGTAACTCCTCGCAGGCCGGTCACATGCATGCAGACATGGTCGCCAGTTGTATGGTATTCCTCTGACACATTGGTGCTTCTGGGTTGAGAAAGCAGTCTGTCTTTCACACCCTGATCTGTTTCACCAGTCTTGTGCTTGTCTCCACCCCCCCATCAGGTGTTCTCCATTATCCCCTGTGTATTTATACTTGCGTTTTCTGTTTGTCTTGTTTTGTCAAGTCTTAACAGCGTGTTTCCCATTTCTCCTGTTCAAGTTTTTGTTTTCTAGTTCTGGCCTGTCCTGACCCTGAGTCTGCCTGCCCCTTTGTTATATAAAATATTCTGAGCGGTGATGGATTGGCCTCCAAGAAGAAGTCAGCATAATCTCTGCCCAGATGTTTGTCCACCTCTGTCGCTGTACCTGGAAGAGAGCCCACTCTTCTTAAGACCACCTCCAGGTATCGCGACAGGCAGAACACCACCGGACCCCTGCTCCCCACTATCGTCCCGGACAGAGGGTATGGCTTCCACTCAGGATCTGCCCCTCTGGGTGGAATCCTGCAAACTTTCCCCCCGCTTTATTGGACCTTTCCCCATCTCTAAAATCCTCAGCCCCACTGCTGTTTGTTTTCTGTTGCCCCGCTCCCTCCGTATACATCCCACTTTTCATTTGTCTATGATTAAACCTATGTCTCACACCTCTGTCTCACAGCCCTTTGTCTCCTCATTGTTCATTCAGAAAAACGTTGAAAAAAAACAGTTGAAAAGAAAAATCCAATTTTTTTAAAACAAATATATCTACTTCCACAGAACCCCTGGTTGAATACCTGTTTCAAAGCATGCATGCATAGTAATGACATTGGTATGTGAGATACAATGACATAATGAATTATATGGCATGACCCAGTGAAATATTAATACTATATATCAATCATTTGCTCCTAATGTTCCCAGTATGATTTCTTGGAATGTGGACACAATTTATATGATGGATGATTTTATTTAAACAATATTTAAACAATATCAATGTTTATTAATATGAAACAATATTTGAATGTCAAAAATAGGGGTTTTATACCAGATTTTCAGCATTCATACATTTCCCATTGACAATGTGTACATGATCAACAACTATGACCGGCTCAATTTACAGCAGATTCTTGTGACAAACAATCAACGGTAACTTGTGACAATATTCATAAAGAGATGTTGGGGGTTTGAGTTTAATCAACTGCAGGGTATGTTGTGTGTTGAGGATACATTGGCATCCACAATACCAGATCACCCATGAGCTTAGCTATCTTTTGGCATAAAACCAAGTGTGCACAGAGGGGAGGAGTTGGTAAATCTAACCGCTGGACCAGAGTCAGATATATTTTATCCTCCTAATGGTTAAGGTTAGGATTTAGAGTTGGAGAATCTGTGGTTATGGGTAACTACTGTACATTACCAGCATAAAGAGAGTGTAATGACAACATTGGGGCCAATGCACTGAAGCGGAGCTAGAGTCTAACAAGTCACTTATTATACAGCCAATGCATGAGCTGGGATTCTTCACTCCCCTTCGGGAAATGTTGTATGGCAAAGTTCAAAAGGGCATGGGTGTTTATAGTGGCACCGAGCAGTATCACCAGGGTTTTATTCATTAAGCACCAAACGGAAGAAAACATACTGATACAGGGAGGGACATTTTGAAAAATGTTGCTATAGTTGTGCTGTAATGAACACAACCCATTTCTCACTGTGTTTCAGGTACCCATAAAACCAAACCCATGCTCCAACCATAGAGAGAAACAACTTCAGTCTTTTTCCTACCCTTCAGGCCTCAACATAACAATAATAAATCCCCATTTATCTTAGCCTTGGAAGCCATACAATAACCCCGGGATGACTCGCCACATCCTGGAAAGGAAAGGGGGAATTTGAAGAAATTGTGTTACAAGAATTTGGCTGAAAACGGTAGGCACAGCCTGGCTGACCTTCTGTTAACATTTCATCAGACTTCGATGAGGCCCACAAGGGCACTGTGAGCACAGTTTTAAAAGGCAGGCACATCAGAGCAAGTGCTTTCAGAGGATTTGGATAAAACAAAGGGAGAATTTTTTTTTTAAGTACATACTGTGTGTTACTTAACAGAGCAATGAGCTTACTTTAATAAATGTTAATACATTCAATATTAATTCTAACAAAATTACTAATGTTCTATGCATTTATTCCCATGACGTGCATCATTATGAGTCCCCACGACCGAGAACACAGAAAATAACACGACAAATTAAGCTAGAAATGCTGTCCATGTAATACCTAACGCATAAATGTATAAAAGTTCAAATGGTACAGTGTTGTGCATAGGAGCTCAGTCTATCCAAAGCTGTGCAAAGCCGCGATGGATGGATGGATGGACTTGTAAAAGCCTCATGGAATGTGCTCTAACTCTCCGTGGGAGCTGTTCAGGGTGTTGAGAGGCTCTGCTGACTGAACCTGGCTCTCCCACTGAGAGAGGCCTTTATAGCGATTGGAAAGGTACAATGACTGGCTTTCCTCCCCATTGTTTTCAACCACCAGCTCATTTCGTCTCTCTTTAAGAGGGCTTTCATTTCCTGAACTGGCAAAGGTCCATTTTAGACCCAAAGTATACAGTGCAGTAGTATGTTTCCTTTCTGGTGTTACACCTGATATGCTGCTTCCTTTGTATTCACCACTGATGGCTTAAATGACTGTGTAGGTTTCCTCACTATTGCCTTGACACACAACCCACTGGGCATAAACTGATTGAATCAGCGTTGTTTCAGCATAATTTGTCAATGTATTGTGATGTTAAATCTATATGAAAGATCAATTTGATTTGAAAAGGAGAAATTTCATCAAATCAAATCAAATGTATTTATACAGCCCTTCTTACATCAGCTGATATCTCAAAGTGCTGTACAGATATCTTAAAGTGCTATAAAATCCCAAACAGTAACCAATGCAGGTGTAGAAGCACGGTGGCTAGGAAAAACTCCCTAATAATAATCACAGTGGTTTCTCTCTCTTCTCTTGAGAGAGAGAAAGAAAGAGAGAAAAAGAGAGAGAATTAGAGAGAGCATACTTAAATTCACTCAGGACACCGGATAAGACAGGAGAAATACTCCAGAATTGGGATGAAAGAAATAAAAGCTGAAATAAATTATTCTCTCTACTATTATTCTGACATTTCACATTCTTAAAATAAAGTGGTGATCCTAACCTATTAAGACAGGGAATTTTTACTAGGATTAAATGTCAGGAATTGTGAAAAACGAAGATTAAATGTATTTGGCTAAGGTGTATGTAAACTTCCGACTTCAACTGTATCTTCTGCTTGGATAGTTCCATCTGTGCCACTGACTTAGTGTGGCTTTCATTCCAGTCCTATTATTTAACTTAGATTTTGCTTTGAGATGGAAACGTGAATCCAACATATCAAATATACATTTGCAGACAAAATGGAATTAAAGCCGAACTAAGTCAGTGGCACAGATGGAACTATCCAAGCAGAATGGTATTAAACCATTGGCTAACATGGAACTATCCAAACTATCATTTGGTATTTGTTTCATTAGTCCACTTGATGAGGTTCCAATTTAGTTTTTTGCCTGGTCACAGACAACTTATGTGTTGTGCATTGAAGTCCACAAGTGAAGGGAAAAGGTGAGGAGGAGGAGAACACGTACATGCGAGAAGAAATACAACACGCTATTTGTATGTGGCTGCTATGAAAGTGAACTGCGTTTACTGATTCTGCTGAAAAATGTTTCTTAAACGAATGCAAACAGAACGAAACGGGGATAAACACCTGAATTTTGTCCAATAGGAACTCTCGTTTGTAACTGTTGGATTAATGCCTGCACCCTAGATCAGCTACATGCAGGCAAGAGTGTTCAAGGTATTCATGAGTTACTGTCTGTCACCTCAACATTGTCTCTCGACCTGTGTGCACCTAGGTTGTAAAATTTCATTCATAGGCTAGGTTGTAGCAACCTCATGATGGGTATAGGGAAAATGTGAGTATCATGTAGTAGCCTAAACCTATTGATGTTCCGTTGAACTGCATGAATGGAATATGAATCACAGAAATCCAATATGCTGTAATATAAATAAGGTCATGCTCATAAAAAATATTATCGTCCTCCCTCATCTGAAATGGTACCGACCGTCACTGGTCTCAACCCAATATTACCTAATTATCCATGTTGCAGTGGCGTGGTGTGCCCAGTATATCCTTGCAGATCAGTATTGTATGCCTGTGAAGGTGGAAGTGGATGAAATGAGAGGGCAAAGAAGGAGTGGGGGAAAGAGGGAGTGGGGGAAAGAGGACAGGGTAATGCTCTAAGAGTATTGGGCCTACTGTTGCCCTCTGTCTGCGAACTGGTGGGAGTGAGTAGGGAAGGAGAATGAACTGAGGGAGGAGGGGGGAGAGAAAAGATGAGCGGAGGTGGGGGGAGAAAATCCCTATTTCAGACATGGGGTCAAGGCTGGGAATCAGAAGAGTTACACGGCCCTGGTGTGGTCCCACACAGGCTCGCATTAGATGCCAGTCTGAGAGGGATTTAAGCCTGGGGCTTAGTACAGATCAGACAGCCATTTCCTCACCTCTGGGGCTGCTGGCCTGCCTGCTTGGGATTTCAGGGCTCAGCCTCCACTGTTGGAGTGTGCAGCATTAGGGTCAGCTTGAAAAAAGGGCTGCATTATTACCTGAATGAGACACCACCAGAATAATATGAGTGTGTATTATAGGGCATGGCATGTCTAACAGCTGGGTTGGAAAGGGATATTGGAGACAAGACGCACGCATACAGTACTTAGAAACCATGTCTGGCATGCAATATAAATGTATGTCACAACAAGCCCCGGGTTATATCATCTGAGAGTACTGCCTGTTGATGTATCTGTCCTATTCTATATCTTAAAATCTGTCAGCAGGCTGCATTGCAGTAAACTGATTGTGGAAATCATACTGTAGCCATAGATTTTTGTTGTTGTTGCACAATGCTCAGAATATGAGAAGGTCAGAAGAACTGTCTCTATGCCAGTGAATGTTCCCATTATTTTTAGGAGCACCAACAATTGCACCTGTTTGCTTCCTGTTTACTGTTCACCGAACTACTGTCAATGTGACGATGAGTAACAGTTAGCCTTTTTGAGCCTATAGCACTTATCCAACATGTAGGCCTACATACACGGCCTCTGTTATTTATGACCGCATAGTTCAGTAAAAACAGATGCTCAAATCTCAGTTTAGGTTCAGGCAAGGTATGATAAATCAAAAAATATATAATAAAATTCAGGATGAGGTCAGCTGTTCAGAGGCCCTCAAATAAAACCATCTATTTACGGTCTCGTCCTTCCACCGTGTAGGACATAATAACTGGGTGGATGTGGCCCAAACTTGCTGAAATCCTTCTTCCTTTAACAGTTCATAACCACTTGGTCTTTCCCTTTATTCATTCACTCCATATCCCTACGTCAGGGGAAAAGTAGGGCTCAAAGCTGTGTTATGTAAACACATTCCCAACATGCACTGCCCACCCACAGCTGGTTGGTCGGGGCTGGGCTTGCATAAGAGTCCCCGGTCAGGGCCGGGCACTGCATGTCATCTGGCCGCGCCGCAACGATCTGTGCCAATCCGCTTCTTCCTCTCCGCTCAAGCCTCTCATTTACTCTCTGACAGAAATCCCATGGCACCCACACTACGGAGAATGGATTAGTATAGGATGCAGCAGGATTGAGGTTGTCCCAAATTGCTGAAAAATGGACGAGTTGGGTTGAGTTCATGAAATGTGTTGAGAGTGAATATGTCATGGTGGTTATGTGCAGATAATCAGTGGGATAGTAAATCCATGTAAAACCGTTTGGCCTCCTCACTTTTTATTCTTTGTGGTTTTTTGGGGGGGAATTATCTTTATTGAATGGGATGTCGAGAAGCCAGGTTGACATTAATGCCCGTGGGTTAGAATGTCAGATTGTGAGAGAGATAGTCAGACCAAAGAATATGTGTTTCTTACTACCACTACTTTCTTCTCGGCTCTATACTCCCAGCTCCAAGTTATCACTCTCTCAATCTGAAAGACAAATAAGTCCTGGTAGAAAGCTTCCGTAGTATCCACCTTCATGGCCAACGACAACTTGATGTGGACCTTGAAATCGAAAAGAAAATGGACATGAACACTGTAAAGAGGTGCTGCAGTTCAAGGCCGACCTGTGCATACATGTTCCTCGGTCTGTCTTCTTTCATACAGACTTGGCTGTTATCCTGGAGCCCCAAGGAACCGCTGTCTGGTCTGCTCCCTTTGATGCCGAGGGCAGGACCATAATTGACGTGCCATCTAGTAAGCAACATGGCAGAGGGCCCACTTTCTAGACTGCCTCCCCCACACTCTACATGCTGTTAGTCAGATCTGGGTTAAAATAGTATATGTTTTCTTAGAAATACATTGAGCATTTGATTGAGCGTGTCTGAAGTAATGTGGGTGTGGTTTGTACTTTTGGGATCATTATATTGGGCTCATTGCACCAGGCAAGCTCAATCAAGCTCAGCTAAAGTATTTGAAAGAAAGCTAATGTTATTTTAACCCAGGTATGCATACAGTAGACGCTGTTATGCAGAAATGTGCATGACAACCCATAGAACTGGGGATAACGATGTTAACATCAATCAAGTGTTGCATCTTTGCATTCCTCTCTCATGTTGTTTTGTAAGAGTACTAGCTACCTCTTGCACTGGTCAGGGTTATATTAATTGTATTTGAACCATTGTATCCATTAACATTGACTGTAAATTTCATGTAGAATAAAAAAATATTGATCCAACAATTTCACTGCAGACAAATTCTAACTTTGCCCTGTGTAATGTATATTCTTCCACATCATGTATTGAGAGTTTAGCCGTTTGAATGGAAGTTCTAATCCATCACCATAATGAACACATAGAAGGGCCATCAGTATCTCTGTCTACAAATACTTTAATAGATATTGTCCTTGATTTGACAGTGCATTACCATAAATCAATCAATGGTTGATTGCCTGTAATATCATGACAGGAAAGAGGGAAAGAAGTGTTTCAGCAGCAGTTAGTGTACTGTATGTATGTAATGGTATGTGTGCCTTCAGATTTGTCTGTAAATTACATATGATGAGATGTAAGGATTCAGATTGGGGCATTATTAAGATTAGGTTAACATACATAATATGTTTAAACCTTAACCTTATTGGGAAGACTGGACTAAAGCCTCCAGTGACAGTCTATACGAGAATCTTAATACACAGGAATATACAGTATGTCTTTCACTGAAATATAGTAGGTATGTGCAGCCGTCTTCATCGACCTGGCCAAGGCTTTCGACTCTGTCAATCACCATATTCTTATCGGCAGACACAGTAGCCTCGGTTATTTCTAATGACTGCCTTGCCTGGTTCACCAACTACTTTGCAGAGTTCAGTGTATCAAATCGGAGGGCATGTTGTCCGGTCCTCTGGCAGTCTCTATGGGGGTGCCACAGGGTTCAATTCTCGGGCCGACTCTATTCTCTGTATATATCAATGATGTTACTCTTGCTGCGGGCGATTCCCTGATCCACCTCTACGCAGACGACACCATTCTGTATACTTCTGGCCCTTCCTTGGACACTGTGCTATCTAACCTGCAAACAAGCTTCAATGCCATATAACACTCCTTCTGCTCTTAAACGCTAGTAAAACCAAATGCATGCTTTTCAACCGTTCGCTGCCTGCACCCCCGACTAGCATCACCAACCTGGATGGTTCCGACCTAGAATATGTGGACATCTATAAGTACCTAGGTGTCTGGCTAGACTGTAAACTCTCCTTCCAGACTCATAGCAAACATCTCCAATCTAAAAACAAATCTAGAGTCCGCTTTCTATTCTGCAACAAAGCCTCCTTCACTCACGTCGCCAAACTTACCCTAGCAAAACTGACTATCCTACCGATCCTCGACTTCGACGATGTCATCTACAAAATAGCATCCAATACTCTACTCAGCAAACTGGATGCAGTTTATCACAGTGCCATCCGTTTTGTTACTAAAGCACCTTATACCAGCCACCACTGTGACCTGTATGCTCTAGTCGGCTGGCCCTCGCTACATATATTTGTCTCCAGACCCACTGGCTCCAGGTCATCTACAAGTCCATGCTAGGTAAAGCTCCGCCTTATCTCAGTTCACTGGTCATGATGGCAACACCCATTCGTAGCACGCGCTCCAGCAGGTGTATCTCACTGATCATCCATAAAGCCAACACCTCATTTGGCCGCCTTTTCTTCCAGTTCTCTACTGCCTGTGAAAATCTCTGAAGCTCTGAAGCTGGAGTCTTACATCTGCCTCTCTAACTTTAAGCATCAGCTGTCAGAGCAGCTTGCCGATTACTGTACCTGTACACAGCCAATCTGTAAATAGCCCACCCAACTACCTCATCCCAATATTGTTACTTATCCTATTGTCTTTTGCACCCCAGTATCTCTACTTGCACATCATCACCTGCACATCTATCACTGCAGTATTAATGCTAAATTGTAATTATTTTCACCTCTACTGCCTGTTTATTGCCTTCCTCCCCACTCGTCTACATTTGCACACACTGTACATATATTTTTATTTTATTTTGTGTTATTGACTGTATGTTTGTTTATGTGTAACTCTGTGCTGTTGTTTTTGTCGCACTGCTTTGCTTTATCTTGGCCAGGTCACAGTTGGAAATGATAACTTGTTCTCAACTGGCCTACCTGGTTAATTATAATAAACGTAGTAACCCAAAAAAGTGCTAAACAAATCAAAATACATGTTATATTCTTCCAATAGCCACCCTTTGCCTTGATGACAGCTTTGCACACACATTCTCTCAACCAGCTTCATGAGGTAGTCACCTCGAATGCATTTCAATTAACAGGTGTGCCTTGTTAAAAGTTAATTTGTGGAATTTCTTTAATTTCCTTCTTAACCATCAAGCGCTATGATGAAACTGGCACTCATGAGGACCGCCACAGGAATGGAAGACCCAGAGTTACCTCTGCTGCAAAGGATAAGTTCATTAGAGTTACCAGCATCAGAAATTGCAGCCCAAATAAATGTTTTACAGGGTTCAAGTAACAGACACCTCAACATCACATCAACTGTTCAGAGGAGACAGCATGAATCAGGCCTTCATGGTCGAATTGCTGCAAATAAACAACTACTAAAGGACACCAATAATAAGAAGAGACTTGCTTGGGCCAAGAAACATGAGCAATGGACATTAGATCAGTGAAAATGTGTCCTTTGGTCTGTAGTCCAAATTTGAGATCTTTGGTGGACACAGCAGTGTGGGTGAACGGATGATCTCTGCATGTATATTTCCCACCATAGAGCATGGAGGAGGTGTTGTGGTGTGGGGGTACTTTGCTGGTGACACTGTCTTTGATTTATATAGAATTCAAGACACACTTAAGCAGCATGGCTACCCCAGCATTCTGCAGCAGTACGCCATCCCATCTGGTTTGGGCTTAGTGGGACTATAATTTGGTTTTCAACAGGACAAAGACCCAAAAAACTTCCAGGCTGTGAAATGGCTATTTTACCAAGAAGGAGAGTGATGGAGTGCTGCATCAGATGACCTGGCCTCTACAATCCCCCGACCTCAACCAAATTCAGATGGATTGCGATGAGTTGGACCGCAGAGTGAATGAAAAGCAGCCAAGAAGTGCTCCGCATATGTGGGAACTCCTTTAAGACTGTTGGAAGAGCATTCCAGGTGAAGCTGGTTGAAATAATGCCAATAATATGCAAAGCTGTCATCAAGGCAAAGGATGGCTATTTGAAGAGTCATTTGTTTAACACTGTTTAACACTTTTTTGTGTGGACGGCCAGTCCACCTGGCCGTGCTGCTGCTCCAGTTTCAACTGTTCTGCCTGTGATTATTATTATTTGACCATGCTGGTAATTTATGAACATTTGAACATCTTGGCCATGTTCTGTTATAATCTCCACCCGGCACAGCCAGAAGAGGACTGGCCACCCCACATAGCCTAGTTCCTCTCTAGGTTTCTTCCTAGGTTTTGGCCTTTCTAGGGAGTTTTTCCTAGCCACCGTGCTTCTACACCTGCAATGCTTGCTGTTTGGGGTTTTAGGCTGGGTTTCTGTACAGCACTTTGAGATATCAGCTGATGTACGAAGGGCTATATAAATACATTTTATTTGGTTACTATATGATTCCAAATGTGTTATTTCGTAGTTTTGGTGTCTTCACTATTATTCTATAAAATAAAGAAAAACCCTTGAATGTGTAGGTGTTCTAAAACTTTTGACCGGTGGTGTATGTTTGAAAGTTTAGACCACCTGATCTTGATAGGCACATGGTCTACTGTATTTTCAAATAATTATTATAGTCCTAAAGTTTTTTACAATACTTACCTAACCTTCGTTAGATATTTTATATCAGGCAGTGTTGAGCACCTAATGAGCTAACTCCCTGAGAATGTGAAAGGAGCCTCTGATCACTAGAGGCAAGGTGGAGGTGCTGAACTAGCTTATTTGATTATGAGGAAAGGTGATTCCTTAACTAGTACAGGCAGGCACTGATTAGTGGGTAAGGAACTTAGTTCAGTAAGTGGGGTTAAGTGCTACGGTTTATAATTGGAATACAGTGGAATAACCTCTCTTGGTTTGTCAGGTTCCTGGCTCCCACATCCTGCACTGTCAATGCAGGGACATGTGGCCTACAGCTGTGGATTTCATCATGCAAGGTAGGATACGGTGCCTCGTTCATTGCGTGAGTCTTTGTCAAATGAAGCCTGCTGCCTGCAGATTAAGGGTTGGTAAGCCTGTGGATCATTTGCCCTGTCAAATTTAGCGGTGCTTCGAATTCAAAGTCATTTAACGTTGAAGAAATTCATGTTAATTATGTAGAATTGGAAGTTGGGTTGGATTTGACTGTGCTCTCTTGCAGGGACTTGGGTGAGCTGAGGGATGTGAACCACTTGACAATGGGGGATGATGAAATAATGGAGATTTGAGGTAGAGCATATTGTAAACTGCGACAGCGAGGCATTATACATTTTTTGCTTAAAGAGGGGCAGATAATGTCCTATGCTAGGTGTTGCCATGGCTGGTTTGCTCTAAACTCGGCAAAACAAACAAACATGGATAACACCCAGGACGTACTGCTTTACTTGTACAATTCTTCTGATTGTACAATCCCACAATGGGGGGAGAATACATCCACAGTGCATTCGGAAAGTATTTGTCATTCTAAAATTGATTAAATTATGTTTTCCTCATCAATCTACACACAGTATCCCATAATGACAAAGCGAAATCGGGTTTTTAGAAAGTTTTGCAAATGTATAAAAACATTCATATACAGTATATCTTATTTACATAATAATTCATAAGAATTGAGCTCTGGTGCATCCTGTTTCCATCGATCATCCTTGAAGTTTCTACAACTTGATTGGATTCCACCTTTGGTCAATTCAATTGATTGGACATGATTTGGAAAGGCACCTGGCACACACCTGTCTATATAAGGTCCCACAGTTGACATTGAATGTCAGAGCAAAAACTAAGCCATGAGGTTGAAGGAATTGTCTGTAGAGCTCAGAGACAGGATTGTGTCTTGGCACAGATCTGAGGAGTGGTACTAAAAAGATCCCCCAAAACACAGTGGTCTCCATCATTCTTAAATTGAAGATGTTTGGAACCACCAAGACTCTTCCTAGAGCTGCACAATCAAGGGAGAAGGGCCTTGGTCATAGAGGTGACCAAGAACCCGTCACTCTGACTGAGCTCCAGAGTTCCTCTGTGGTGATGGGAGAACCTTCCTGAAGGACAAGGATCTTTGCAGCACTCCACCAATCAGGCCTTTATGGTAGAGTGGTCAGACAGAAGCCACCCCTCAGTAAAAGGCTCATGACAGCCCGCTTAGAGTTTGCCAAAAGGCACCTAAAGGACTCTCAGACCATGAGAAACAAGATTCTCTGGTCTGATGAAACCAAGATTGATTTCTTTGGCCTGAATGCCAAGAGTCAAATCTGGAGGAAAACTGAACCCATCCCTATGGGGAAGCATGGTGGTGGCAACATCATGCTGTGGGGATGTTTTTCAGTGGCAGGTACTGGGAGACTAGTCAGGATTGAGGGAAAGATGAACGGAGAAAAGTACAGAGACATCCTTAATGAAAACCTGCTCCAGAGTGCTCAGGACCTCAGACTGGGGTGAGGGTTCACCATCTAACAGGACAACAACCCTAAGCACACAGCCAAGACAATGCAGGAGTGGCTTTGAGTGGCCCAACCAGAGCCCGGACTTGAACCCGATCGATCATCTCTGGAGAGACCTGAAAATAGCTGTGCAGCGACGCTCTCCATCCAACCTGACAGAGCTTGAGAGGAAGAATGAGAGAAACTCCCCAAATACAGGTGTGCCAAGCTTGTAACATCATACCCAAGAAGACTTGAGGCTGTAGTCGCTGCCAAAGGTGCTTCAACAGAGTACAGGATCTGAATACTTATGTAAATGTGATTTCAGTTTTTTATTTGTAATAAATGTGCAAAAAAATAAAAATAAACGTGTTTATGCTTTGTCATTATTGGGTATTGTGTGTAGATTGAGGGGAAAGGTGCAGGGGTCTGAATACTTTCCAAATGCACTGTATGTCCCAGGTGCACGTAGAAAAATGTTTTTCTCCTGACAAACAAAAATCTGTATTCTGTCAAAACAAAATAGTTTGGGGATCAGTGAGATATAGGGTGACATTTGTTGCGTGGCGAAAGAGCACAGATCTGTGCATAAAAAAATATTTTTTTTTTTACAGATCTGTACAAGATCATTTGCACCACGACAATGTTGCCCATAATAGTATGGATTGCTGATTGTGTACACAACCGTTGTTGAGGGCATCTGCAGTTCAGTGGGACAGGTTGTTGAAAGGACAAGTAGATGCACAAGCCAATGTTCTTTTGGCCTCTCACAATCCCATCCAGACAGATTTGGCCAGGCCATAAGAAGTATTTAATGTGTTGGAACAGCTATAGGTCATCCTAGACAGTAACAGTTCAGCCACAGTTCAACCCACTAGCCACTCAATCCGTCTCTGTCTACCTGCCAGTCCATTTGTCAGAGCAACACGTTTTCTTTTTGCTGAGCTCACATTAACCCTTAATTCTATATGTTGTGTCAAGGTATCCTCTAAATCCTCTTGGTTTACATCTCACCGAATCCAAATCTCAATCTGCAGATCTAGTTTTTTTTCATGTGTAGGTTTTGATGGCATATACATCATAAAACACTAGAAAAGTACATTTCCTAAAGAAAATGTGTGTACTTGTTGGCTGGTCTTGAAGTATGTATGGTTGGTATGGAAGCCTGAACCTGTGCAAGTTGGTTTGGTGTGGTGCCTGAACCTGTGCAAGTTGGTTTGGTGTGGTGCCTGAACCTGTGCAAGTTGGTTTGGTGTGGTGCCTGAACCTGTGCAAGTTGGTTTGGTGTGGTGCCTGAACCTGTGCAAGTTGGTTTGGTGTGGTGCCTGAACCTGTGCAAGTTGGTTTGGTGTGGTGCCTGAACCTGTGCAAGTTGGTTTGGTGTGGTGCCTGAACCTGTGCAAGTTGGTTTGGTGTGGTGCCTGAACCTGTGCAAGTTGGTTTGGTGTGGTGCCTGAACCTGTGCAAGTTGGTTTGGTGTGGTGCCTGAACCTGTGCAAGTTGGTTTGGTGTGGTGCCTGAACCTGTGCAAGTTGGTTTGGTGTGGTGCCTGAACCTGTGCAAGTTGGTTTGGTGTGGTGCCTGAACCTGTGCAAGTTGGTTTGGTGTGGTGCCTGAACCTGTGCAAGTTGGTTTGGTGTGGTAGCCTGAACCTGTGCAAGTTGGTTTGGTGTGGTGCCTGAACCTGTGCAAGTTGGTTTGGTGTGGTGCCTGAACCTGTGCAAGTTGGTTTGGTAGCCTGAACCTGTGCAAGTTGGTTTGGTGTGGTGCCTGAACCTGTGCAAGTTGGTTTGGTGTGGTGCCTGAACCTGTGCAAGTTGGTTTGGTGTGGTGCCTGAACCTGTGCAAGTTGGTTTGGTGTGGTGCCTGAACCTGTGCAAGTTGGTTTGGTGTGGTGCCTGAACCTGTGCAAGTTGGTTTGGTGTGGTAGCCTGAACCTGTGCAAGTTGGTTTGGTGTCTTTAGCTTGAATAGTTCAAGAGTTACTATTTCTGTTTGGGGGATATTTTATGCTATTTTATACACATGTAGTTCAAACAAGTTTTAGTATTTGTAACTGAAATGGTTAAAGAGCATTGGTAATGTTTACCACTGTGTTCTGATGTAAAAGTCAAATAAATCCAGTTCATTGAAGTTAGGTTAGACTGAATGTTTTAAAGTTGGTCTTGTAGATTAAATGGCCAAGGAGCAGGACCATTTTGGATAGCTACCATTCTATTCCTACCATTCTTATTCAAACCCATGTTATTTTATGCAAATGTTTCATGCTTATAGTTAAAAGGGTTCCCGAGTGGCACAGCGGTCAAAGGCACTGCATCTCAGTGTTAGAGGTGTCACTACAGACACCCTGGTTTGAATCCATAGGCTGTATCACAAGCGGCCGTGATTGGGAGTCCCATAGGGCGGCACACAATTGGCCCAGCGTCGTTCGGGTTTAGCCGGTGTAGGCCGTCATTGTAAATAAATAAACATTTCTTAACTGACTTGCCTAGTTAAATAAAGGTTAAATAAAAACTTAACAGCTAGGTCAGTCTGCACATTTCAATGTTTGGAATTGATGGCTTAAAGCTATATTAACAGTCCTCCTTGTAGTCTGTTACAAAAGCTTCTGAAGCAAAACAACTGACAACATAAAACAGTGCTTCCTTGTCTTTTGTTCAATATGTGTCTAAGTTGCCATACCTATCATTTATTGATGATGGAATTTATTTGTTTGGTTATGGCTCAAAGGCAGCAGTAGTTGATGGGATCGATTGGTTGGAATATCATGGCACCTGTTTGAGCCTCTGTTATTGACTAACATCATGTGTTGGTGTTCTTTATTGAATAAAATATGATTATACATAACAAATTGGACAATGAAATGACTTTGGTTGGTTGGTTAAACACCCATCTGTCATAGACTGAGGTTTCTCTCCATGTTGGAGAACCCACTGGGACTCAACATCTGTTTTTGCTGTCGACTGACTATGTTACTCCTCTGTACCACAGATGCCATTATACTTCCCATTTTGACTTTTTTTTTCTCAGAACATGTTCTTTGCGCAGCTCGGCTTTAATGAGAACACCGGACAGGATCACAAATAGACTTACATCCTCAAATGGCCCATCCCTGTTAGGGCTCTTGAACATAGCACGCGATTCTAACATTTCATTGCAAATACACAGTGGAATTTTTTCCCAATATTCTCACGCAGATACATGACCTTTGATTTCCAAGTGATCAGTTCATTTAATCTAAAACAGGCACAGTCTCGATCTGCTTTGTTATTGTTTTGGGGCCTAACTGAAAACGTGTGTCTGTTGTCCTGTGGGCGTGTTGTGTATTGTACGAGTGAGTCAAGGTTGCTGGCTCAGTGTGTGGGTGGTATGACTTTGCTTCAGATGCACGGCAGCCAGCGACAGTGATGGTGTAATACAGGCATGCACCAATTACCAGTGAGCTATTGCGCACTAATCTACAGCTTTATCTGGTCAATAACGATGCAAGCTGCCACACTATATCTGTTCCAAGAGCAAGCACATCCTCACACGCATATACACACGCGCACACACACACATTATATATATATATATATATATATATAATATAATTAACTAAATAAAGTCCACCTGTGTGCAATCTAAGTGTCACATGATCTGTCACATGATCTCAGTATATATACACTTGTTCTGAAAGGTCCCAGAGTCTGCAACACCACTAAGCAAGGGGCGCCGCCAAGCAAGTGGCACCATGAAGACCAAGGAGCTCTCCAAACAGGTCAGGGACAAAGCTGTGGAGAAGTACAGATCAGGGTTGGGTTATAAAAAAATATCCAAAACATCCCACAGAGCACCATTAAAAGAATATGGCACCACAGCAAACCTGCCAAGAGAGGGCCGCCCACCAAATCTTACAGACCACGCAAGGAGGGCATTAATCAGAGAAGCAACAAAGAGACCAAAGATGACCCTGAAGAAGCTGCAAAGCTCCACAGCGGAGATTGGAGTATCTGTCCATAGCACCACTTTAAGCTGTACACTCCACAGAGCTGGGCTTTACGGAAGAGTGGCCAGAAAAAAAGCCATTGCTTAAAGAAAAAAATAAGCAAATACATTTTGTGTTCGCCAAAAGGCATGTGGGAGACTCCCTAAACATATATAGAGGGTACTCTGGTCAGATGAGACAAAAATTGAGCTTTTTGGCCATCAAGGAAAATGTCTGGCACAAACCCAACACCTCTCATCACTCCGAGAACAACATCCCCACAGCATGATGCTGCCACCACCGTACTTCACTGTGATGTTTTACATTGGAAGGGAAACTGGTCAGAATTGAAGGAATGGTGCTAAATACAGGGTATTTCTTGAGGGAAACCTGTTTCAGTCTTCCAGACATTTGAGACCGGGACAGAGGTTCACCTATCAGCAGGACAATGACCCTAAGCATACTGCTAAAGCAACACTTAAAAATGTAAATGCCTTGGAATGGCCTACTCAAAGCCCAGACCTCAATCCAATTGAGAACCTCTGGATTGACTTAAAGATTGCTGTACACCAGTAGGAACCCATCCAACTTGAAACAGCTGGAGCAGTTTTGCCTTGAAGAATGGGCAGAAATCCCAGTGGCTAGATGTGCCAAGCTTATAGAAACATACCCCAAGAGACTTACAGTTACCTTTTGTAGCAATTACAGCTCCACAAAGCATTGACTTTGTTTTCAGCAAAAAAAGAAATGTCCTCTCACTGTCAACTGTGTTTATTTTCAGCAAACTTAACATGTGTAAATATCTGTATGAACATAACAAGATTCAACAACTGAGACAAACTGAACAAGTTCCACAGACATGTGACTAACATAAATGGAATAATGTGTCCCTGAACCAAGGGGGGGGGGGGTAAAAATCAAAAGTCAGTATCTGATGTATTAAGCTGCATTAAGTACTGCAGTGCAACTCCTCCTCATGCACTGCACCAGATTTGCCAGGTCTTGCTGTGAGATGTTACCCCACTCTTCCACCAAGGCACCTGCAAGTTCCCGGAAATGTCTGGTGGGAATGGTCCTAGCCCTCACCCTCCGATCCAACAGGTCCCAGACGTGCTCAATGGGATTGGTGATCCAGGCTCTTCGCTGGCCATGGCAGAACACTGATATTCCTGTCTTGCAGGAAATCACGCACGGAACGAGCAGTATGGCTGGTGGCACTGTCATATTGGAGGGTCATGTCATGATGAGCCTGCAAGAAGGGTACCACATGAGGGAGGAGGATTTCTTCCCTGTAACGCACAGCGTTGAGATTGCCTGCAATGACAACAAGCTCAGTCCGATGATGCTGTGACACACCATCCCAGACCACGACGGACCCTCCACCTCCAAATCGATCCCGCTCCAGAGTACAGGCCTCTGTGTAACGCTCATTCCTTCGACGATAAATGCGAATCCAACCATCACCCCTGGTGAGACAAAACCGTGACAAGTCAGTGAAGAGCACTTTTTGCAAGTCCTGGCAGATTCAGCAACGGTGGGTTTGTGCCCATAGGTGACTTTGTTACCGGTGATGTCTGGTGAGGATCTGCCTTACAACAGGCCTACAAGCCCTCAGTCCAGCCTCTCCCAGCCTATTGCGGACAGTCTGAACACTGATGGAGGGATTGTGCGTTCCTGGTGTAACTTGGGCAGTTGTTGTTGCCATCCTGTACCTGTCCCGCAGGTGTGATGTTCAGATGTACTGATCCTGTGCAAGTTTTTTTTACACGTGGTCTGCCACTGCGAGGATGATCAGCTGTCCATCCTGCCTCCCTGTAGCGATGTCTTAGGTGTCTCACAGTACAGACATTTCAATGTATTGCCACATCTGCAGTCCTCATGCCTCCTTTCAGCATGCCAAAGGCACATTCACACAGATGAGCAGGGAACCTGGCCATCTTTCTTTTGGTGTTTTTCAGAGTCAGTAGAAAGGCCTCTTTAGTGTCCTACATTTTCATAACTGTGACCTTAATTGTCTACTGTCTGTAAGCTGTTAGTGTCTTAACGACCATTCCACAGGTGCATGTTCATTAATTGTTTATGGTTCATTGAACAAACATGGGAAACAGTGTTTAAACCCTTTACAATGAAGGGTCTGTGAAGTTATTTGGATTTTTGCAAATTATCTTTGAAAGACAGGGTCTTGAAAAAGGGGTGTTTCTTTCATTGCTGAGTTTATATAAGGAGAGGCAGGTAGTCTAGGTTAGAGCACTGGCCAGTAACCAAAAAAGTCACTAGCTTGACATCCCGAGCCGACAAGGTGAAAAGTCTTTCGATGTGCCCTTGAGAAAGGCACTTATCCCTAATTGCTCAAGGGTCGTCGTTGATAATGGCTGGCCGTGACCCCTCTCACCAAGGATTACTCAGGGGGAGTTGGGATATGCAAAAAACACATTTCACACATGATAAGTACATCACAGGGGGCCAACTCACTCATCTGCATAAATAAAATACATGCTATATCTATGAAAACCACTGCAGATATGAAGCGTCCACAGTTAGTGGCAGAGTTATTAATTGCATCTATATCTTAGGTGCTATTTACAGCAGTCAACCCACATTCAAAATGGAATGTCTTTCAGCATGGACATCACAAACACATCATCAGGAACCGGTAAAACACTATAGTCCACATTGATGTGCATATCTACAAGCCAGAGGTCATTTGGGATTAGACTGGATAGGGGCTCAGCAGCAATATCATGGGAGCAAATGCTTGACTGCATCTGATTGAAGTTTGCTTTAAAGTAAGTGACTTGCCTTTGTAGCGTGCGGATCTACGGCCCTACGCGCATGGCGATTGCTTGTAAATCATAAATAGAAAGCAGTCCCCCCAGTTCCTCTGACAGTGAGTAATTAAATCTTCACAGAATTGGAGGCAGCTACAGAGGAGGGTAATAAATATAGCGAGGATGCAGAACTCTGCGTAACCCTGGCCACCGTCATAGGTCCCCCTTGCACAGCTTTATTGAATTAACCATTACCGGTTGACCTGTACATGACCTAACAGTTGAAAAAAGCTTGGATCTTCATTTACAGCCTGCCAGATTATCCTGCGTTGCTATGCAACGGGCAAGAAGTTACATTCATTGATTGGCCATGGTATTGGTAAACATTAAGTGTGACATACAGTGTGGATATGCAAACTACATGCATCATCAAACAGGATTATTGAATTGTTCATCAGTGTTTGGTAAAGGCTAGATATTATGTTTATTAGAGCATTGGGCCAGTAACTGAAATTGATGGTAATTTGTCATCATACACTGAATCAATATATAAACACAACATGTAAAGTGTTGGTCCCATGTTTCATGAGCTAAAATAAAAGATCAGAGAAATGTTGCATACGTACAAAAAGCTTAGTTCTCTCAAATTCTGTGCACAAATTTGTTTAAATCCCTATTAGTGAGCATGTATCCATAACCAAGATAATCCATCCACCTGACAGATCAAGAATCTGATTAAACAGCATGATCATTACACAGGTGCACCTTGTGCAGGGGACAACAAAAGGCCACTCTAAAATGTGAAGTTTTTTGTCACACAACACAGATGCCACAGATGTCTCAAGTTTTGAGGGAGCATACAATTGGCATGCTGGCTGCAGGAATATCCACCAGATCTGTTGCCAGAGAATTTAATGTTCAGTATATGTTACCCCTTTATTTCATAGTGCAGCTTTTCCCAAACTCGGTCCTGGGTACCCCAAGGGGTGCACGTTTTGGTTTTTGCCCTAGCACTACACAGCTGATTCAAATAATCAAAGCCTGATGATGAGCTGATGATTTGAATCAGCTGTGTAGTGCTAGGGCAAAAACCAAAATGTGCACCCCTTGGAGTCCCCAGGACCGAGTTGGAAATGCTGTCTCAATGTATTTCAATTCTCTTACCGGTACCCTATCTTTATAGAAACCAATCAGAAAAAAATAAAGATTTATTCAAGGTTTAACAGCAGGAGCAGTTCCCCTAGCACCATCCGGGGTATGCGTCTTAGATAGCACTGAGCAATTAGTGCTTTTTGAGGTAATGTTTTGAGGAAGCGTGCTATTGGCATGCTGACTGCAGTAATGTCCACCAGAGTTGTTGCCAGAGAATGTTATGTTAATTTCTCTGCCATACACTGCCTCCAACGTCGTTTTAGAGAATTTGGCTGTATGTCACAAAAGCAGATCACCTATATGGCGCCTTGTGGGTGAGCGGTTTGCTGATGTCAACGTTGTATACAGAGTGCCCCATGGTGGAGGTGGAGTTATGGTATGGGCAGACATAAGCTACGGACAACGAACACAATTGCATTTTATTGATGACAATTTGAATGCACAAAAATACCGTGACTAGATCCTGAGGCCCATTTATTTTAGGTATCTGGGACCAACAGATGCATATCTGTATTCCCAGTCATTTGAAATCCATAGATTAAGCCCTGATGATTTTATTTCAATTGACTGATTTCCTCATTTGAACTGTAACTCAGTAAAATCAATGAAATCGTTGCATGGTGCGTTTCTATATTTTTGTTCAGTATAAATTGGTTGCTTTGTGGTCAGTTACTTGTCTTTGGTACTACCAGTACTGGCAGACCTGCTTTTCAAAGCCTGCTCTGTATTACAATGTTAATACTCATTTGAAGCTTGTTTTTGTTGAGTTGACGTGCGCATTAAGATTCGTAATTTCACTGTGCTATTATCATTATTGATCTGTTGTCAATGTGCTCTGTATCAAAATCAGTATCCAAACTGCATATACAATTCTATGAATATCGTTCTATGTGGAACAGCACCAGTAGTCTGAATACACTATTTACCAGGTGTATGTACTGCTTTTGGAATTGACTCCAGTTTCCATTTACAAGAAACTGCTAAAATAAAGGAAACACCTACATAAAGTGTCTTAATAGGGTGTTGGGCCGCCAAGAGCCGCCAGAGCCGCCAAGAGCCGCCAAAGCCGCCTTGGCATAGATTCTACAAGTGTCTGAAGGGATGCGACACCATTCTTCCATGTGAATATTCCGTTGTTGACGGTGGTGGAAAACGCTGACTCAGGCACGGCTCCAGAAACTCCCATGAGTGATCAATTGGGTTGAGATAGTACAACTGAAACACACACATCCTTTAAACCCCCTATGCTCCTTTGAGACCCCTCTTTCAAAGTTACTGAGATCTCTATTTCTAGCCATGGTGGCCAAAATAATGGGCAACTGGCATTGTTTTTATATTACCTTAAGCATGATGGGAAGTTTTTTATTGATTGAATTAATTTATTGCTTAATTAACTCAGGAACCACACCTGTGTGGAAGTACCTGCTTTCAATATATTTTGTATCTCTCGATTACTCAAGTGCTTCCTTTACTTTGGCAGTTAGCTGTATATACAGGTGCATTAGGAAAGTACTCAGACCCTTTACTCATTACTCTGTTGAAGCACCTTTGAGAGCGATTACAGCCTCGAGTCTTCTTGAATATGACGCTTCAAGCTTGGCACGTCAGTATTTGGCTCTGTCAGGTTGAATGGGGAGTGTTGCTGTTGAGTGTCAATCGGGTTCTAGTCCGGGCTCTGGCTGGGCCACTCAAGGATATTCAGAGACTTGTCACGAAGTTGTCTTGGCGGTGTGCTTAGTGTCATTGTACTGTTGGAAGGTGAACCTTCACCCCAGTCTGAGCGTTCTGGAGCAGGTATACATCAGGGATCTATCCATACTTTGCTCCGTTCATCTGTGCCTTAATCCTGACTGGTCTCCCAGTCCCTGCCGCTAAAAAACATCCCCACAGCACGATGGTGTCACCACCATGCTTCACTGTAGGGATGGTGCCAGTTTTCCTCCAGACATGGCACTTGGTATTCAGGCCAAAGAGTTCAATCTGGGTTTCATCAGACCAGAGAAACTTGCTTCTCATGGTCTGAGTCTCTAGGTGTCTTTTGGCAAGCTCCAAGTGGGCTGTCATGTACATTTTACTGAGGAGTGGCTTCTGGCTGTCCCCTCTACCATAAAGGCCTGATTGGTGGAGTGCTACAGAGATGGTTGTCCTTCTGGAAGGTTCTCCCATCGCCACAGAGGAACTCTAGAGCTCTGTCAGAGTGACCATCAGGTTCTTGGTCACCTCCTAACCAAGACCCCTTCTCGCCCGATCAGTTTGGCCGGGCGGCTAGCTCTAGGAAGAGACTTGGTGGTTCCAAACTACTCCCATTCAAGAATGATTGAGGCCACTGTGTTCTTGGGAACTTCAATGCTGCAGAAATGTTTTGGTACCCTTCCCCAGATCTGTGTCTACACACAATTGTCTCTGAGCTCTGCGGACAATTCCTTCGACCTCATGGCTTGGTTTTTGCTCTGACATGCACTGTTAACGGTGGGACCTTTTATAGACAGGTGTGTGGTTTCCAAATCATGCCCTATCAATTGAATTTTCTACAGGTGGACTCCAATCAAGCTCTAGAAACATCTCAAGGATGATCAATGGAAACAGGATGAACCTGAGCTCAATGTCGAGTCTCACAGCAAAGGGTCTGAATAATGATGTAAATAAGGTATTTTAAATTTATTGTTTTGCTTTATCGTTATAGGCATTATGTGTAGATTGCTGAGGATTTTTATTTTTATTTAATCCATTTTAGAATAAGGCTGTAACATAACAAAATGTGGAAAAAGTCAAGGGGTCTGAATACTTTCCGAAGGCACTGTATACTGTATCAATAATTTCAGCATTTTCTGTGACTAGTGAGCAAGGAATATGTTTATGTTCTTGGTATACTAAACATGTAATACATTGCAACATACAGTATAAAGTCTATACAGAACTATTTTGGGGGGTTTAGAACTATTTAAAAGTCTGGATATGCTAATCTGCCATATCCAGGAAGTATGTACTGTAACATGATCGGATCGGTGACAGCACTTCTCTGCAATATAAACATGGCCTAAGCTATACTGTCATTCCCTGTGTTTATGAAGAATGGTAACACCATCTAATATTCACCTCACACACACAGACAAACTTAATTTAATAAAGGCCGTGCTGAGGTAAACAAAAGGGAAACATGTTTGCTTTCAAAGGAATAGTTGCTTCTGCTTGGTATGACTAGACGTTTTGGTGTTGAGACCACAAGCTCTTTCTTGAGAAACGACTGCCTTAATACTTCTTTCGAATTTTGAATTGGGGAAGGTAGGCTGCCACTAAACTAACAGCAGTCCAACACTTACAATTTAAGTGATAATCCAAACTATATCAAACATCATTAACTAGGGTCCAAGTTAAAATCAGAAACTGTTGGCGAGCAACACGACAGGTAACAATTTGATTATGGGGTGGTACATTTGTACTCATCAAGAAACAATAAGGACAGCAAGAGGGCCTATAGTAGGCAGTAATAGTAAGCAGGGTGATAAGAAACAATAAGGACAGCAAGAGAGCCTATAGTAGGCAGTAATAGTAAGCAGGGTGATAAGAAACAATAAGGACAGCAAGAGGGCCTATAGTAGGCAGTAATAGTAAGCAGGGTGATAAGAAACAATAAGGACAGCAAGAGGGCCTATAGTAAGCAGTAATAGTAAGCAGGGTGATAAGAAACAATAAGGACAGCAAGAGGGCCTATAGTAAGCAGTAATAGTAAGCAGGGTGATAAGAAACAATAAGGACAGCAAGAGGGCCTATAGTAGGCAGTAATAGTAAGCAGGGTGATAAGAAACAATAAGGACAGCAAGAGAGCCTATAGTAGGCAGTAATAGTAAGCAGGGTGATAAGAAACAATAAGGACAGCAAGAGGGCCTATAGTAGGCAGTAATAGTAAGCAGGGTGATAAGAAACAATAAGGACAGCAAGAGGGCCTATAGTAAGCAGTAATAGTAAGCAGGGTGATAAGAAACAATAAGGACAGCAAGAGGGCCTATAGTAAGCAGTAATAGTAAGCAGGGTGATAAGAAAAATGTGCTTTATTTGGAAACATGAAGAGAAATACTGAATGCCACTTGTAATAGTGCAGATTATTGTAAACTGGGGCACTGCAGAAAATACTAATAATTATACTAAATAATAATTGGTGTCTTGGGGATCTGTGTCTCAGTGATCTAGTTAAAGGCACAAATGAAACAATGGTTCTGCCAACAGATGGTGTGAAAAGAAATGACCCACTAATATTCGTCATGCCACAAAGCCCAAACTTTATTAGAAACATAATAAGGTGTCAGGTTACCTGCTTTGCGTTCTTAGTTTAGTTGGTTTGAAGCTAGCCGACTTCACACATGGTGGTGACTTTGAAGAGGTGACATTGCGGTTACCTCCGGATTAGTTAAGCCCCATCTGTAAACCTAACATAGACCTCAACTCTCTGACCCCTGACTAATACTGTACTAAACTTGGCTCAACTGTCTAATGACGAGGTAGATTTTCTAAGTAGCTTATCTTACATTGTAGGCAAATATACTTTGACACGGCCAGGCTTTTCAGCTCAACAAATCATTCAATCAAAGTAACCATGCAGGCTGTTGTGTTGAAAGATGGTGACGGCTCAGACATTGCATGTTCAAAGATGTATCGGGTCATTAACATGAGGTAGAGTCCATAAATTGCATATATATTTATTATCGGTAATGAAAGACATAAGAACTGATGTGAACTACTTCCTTTGAGAATAAGCCAGTGAGTTGGCAGAGCACCTTGCTGGGTAAGAAGTAACAGTTTGCCACACTCAGGCATAAATCTGAAATTAAAGTTTAGGCACGCAGTAGGGATGAACTTTTGCCCCCTTTAAATCACGACTCCACCTCTGAGGCATTGCATATACGCAAAATGACTTTCCAGTGCCAAATGCAAAGTGTGAGTGAACCATACACTGCTTACTTAGCAACAATCCACGCCTAGACAAATGTCCTCTTTGATTCTGTCGAGTGTCAGCGAACACCTTGCGAGTCGAAGGACGTTCCGAGTCAGAACTGCCAAGGATTAGCAGGATTAGCATAATCTCTTGATCACCCAGGTACTTTCGAAGGGTTAATACCAGGCAACGGAGACTTATTTCTGCGCTGTCTATTTCAGTGAGAGGAAAGGGACTCACCCAGGTACTTTCGAAGGGTTAATACCAGGCAACGGAGACTTATTGCTGCGAGGTCTATTTCAGTGAGAGGAAAAAGGCCTGACCCCTGCGTGAACCTGCCATGCTGTGATAGCCATCAACACGGGTGACCAAACACAAAACAAACGTGTTATAAAAACCATCTGTTTCTCTTCATACTATCTTCTATCCAGCAGCACCGGTCCATCCGTGTCCAAAACATGATACCCATTACTTGCTCTGCGTGCTTCTGACAAGACATGCAAGACTTTGTGGCTTGTAGAAGTGGAATGGAGTGCGTTATACTCTACATGTTACATGCAATGCCTGCTGTTTTGCAGTGTTGGTGCTTGATGTTGGTGAACAATGTGAGAGACTTCTTTCCCACTGATATGAAAGGAATGCACTCTGGAGGGATTGTACTGTGATATTCTTTATGCTCTTTCTATCTTAAGTCCCCATGATGTTAGTTATTTACTCTGCAGTCTGAAGAAACATGAGGTTGCCCTTTTTACAGCACCATTGAAGTCTTGTGATACCTGTGGTCTTCTTGGTTATGTTGGAAATATGACAGTCGAAGTAAGACATTCGATGTAAGCATTCCGATACAAGACATGACCAAAGTACGTGGACACCTGCTCATCTACATTAATAAGGAGTCGGTCACCACTTTGATACTATAACAGTCTCCACTCTTCTGGGAAGGCTTTCCACTAGATGTTGGAATATTTCTGCGGGGACTTGCTTCCATTCAGACGATTTATATGCACTACGCGTTTCAGCACTCGGTGGTCCCGTTCTGTGAGCTTGTGTGGCCTACCACTTCGGGGCTGAGTGGTTCTAGATGTTTCCACTTCCCGGGAAAATGTTCTAAGAATAATTGGATACTATCAAGTTTCATTGCTTTTCAAACAACGCAGAGATCAAATAGAAATAGTGACACAAGGATCAAATGCGTAGTGAATAACGAATAACAATAATGAGTAAAAGTAGCAGAGAGAATAGACTATGGCTTGAGTCTTGGACAATTTTTTGGGGCCGTCCTCTGACACCGCCTGGTGTAGAGGTCCTGGGTGGCAGCGAGCTCAGCCCCAGTGATGTACTGCGCCAAACTCAATACCCTCTGTAGCACCTTGTGGTCAGGTACCTTGCAGTTATCATACTAAGCAGTGATGTAGCCAGTCAAGATGCTCTCAATGGTGCAGCTGTGTAACTTTTTGGGGGATCCATGCCAAATCTTTCCTGAATGGGAATAGGCGCTGACGTACCCTCTTCACAACTGTGTTGGTGTGTGGACCATGTTCATTCATTAGTGATGTGGACACCGAGGAACTTGAAGCTCCTGACCCGTTCCACTACAGCCCCAGCAATGTATGTGTTGTTAATTACCCTCACCGCCTGGGGGTGGCCCGTCAGGAAGTCCAGGATCCAGTTGCAGATCGAGGTGTTCAATCCCACGGTCCTGAGTTTGGTGATGAGCTTGGAGGGGACTATGGTGTTGAAAACTGAGCTGTAGTCAATGAACAGCATTCTAACATGCAGTAGATATTCCTTTTGACCATGTGGCTGAGGGCAGTGTATAGTGCAATAGAGATTATGTCATCTGTGGATCTGAGGTCTGTGGGACAGTATGCAAATTGGAGTGGGTCCACCAGCGACTCCTGTGGTGGGCTGGGCGCAGTGCGCGCTAACCAAGGTTACCAGGTGCACGGTGTTTCCTCCGACACATTGGTGCAGCTGGCTTCCGGGTTGGATGGCGCTGTGTTAAGAAGCAGTGCGGCTTGGTTGGGTTGTGTATCGGAGGACGCATGACTTTCAACCTTCGTCTCTCCTGAGCCCGTACGGGAGTTGTAGCGATGAGACAAGGTAGTAGCTACTAAACAATTGGATACCACGAAATTGTGGAGAAAAAAAATGGGTAAAATAAAAAAAATAAAAACAAGGAACAGGTGAAACCAATTAGACCAAACAAAACGAAAAGGGGAAAAGGGATCGGTAGCAGCTAGTAGACCGGCAACAACGACCGCCGAGCGGGTAGGGGAGCCACCTTCGGTGATATTTGTGACAGTAATGATGGATTGTCATTTCTCTTTGCTTATTTGAGCTGTTCTTGACATAATATGGACTTTTACCAAATAGAGCTATCTTCTGTATAGCACCCCTACCTTGTCACAACACAACTGATTGGCTCAAACACATTAAGAAGCAAAAAAATTACAGAAATGTACTTTTAACAAGGCACACCTGTTAATTGAAATGCATTCCAAGTGACTGCCTTATGAAGCTGATTGAGAGAATGCCAAGCTGTCATCACGGCAAAAGGTGGCTACTTGGAAGAATATAAAATATATTTAGATTTGTTGTCTTTTTTGGTTACTACATGATTCCATATGTGTTATTTCATAGTTTTGATATCTTCACTTTTCTACAATGAAGAAAATAGTCAAAATAATGAAAAACCCTTGAATAAGTAGGTGTGTTCAAATTTTTGACTGGTACTGTAGATGTGAGGGCTACTGGGCAATAGTCATTTAAGCAGCTTACCTATGCGTTGTTGGGCACGAGGACTATGGTGGTCTGCTTGAAACAAATTGGTATTACAGACAGGGTCAGAGAGAGATTGATAATGTCAGGGAAGCTGATTACGCTCTGAGTATGCATCCTGGTATCCCGCGGCCTTGTGAATGTTAACCTGTTCAAAGGTCTTACATTGGCTATGGAGAGTGAGATCACACAGTCGTCCAGAACAGCTGGTGCTTTCACGCATGGTTTAGTGTTGCTTGCCTCAAAGTGAGCATAGAAGGCATTTAGCTTGTGTGGTAGGCTCACGTCGCTGGGCAGCTCATGGCTGGGTTTCACTTTGTAGTTTCCAAGCCCTGCCATATCCATTGCGCTACAGAGGAGGTACAGCCGATGTTGACAGATGCTATCTGTCGTTGCAAAATGTAGCAAATGTGTATAACTCATTGCATCTTCATTCACATTAAATGTGATTGTTCAGTTGTTTCTCTGAAACATCTTCCAGACAAATTCCAATTTCTATGGGATCCATATAAACAGAGAATGTGTTATTCTTATTCACCAATTTATAGATAAACTTCAAATATTAAAACATATAAATGTATTGTATTAGTTTGAGGAAATGTTGATACAGTTACAGCTATTTGGCCACAGTATCTTCCAACTCTACAATGTTGCTATTGCTGGTTGATGCCTCTGATTCATAGCTTCGTGTCTTGTGCTTTCTCCTTTTAATTAACATTTGAACTGCAGCCTGCTTGCCAAGCACCCAGAAGAGGAAACTCTCTTTGCTATCCCTGAAGTTTGTGTGACGTTTTTCACATTTCCAAAGTGGTCATTTAAAATGTTTTAGACCTCCACAGAGGTCTAATGTTGAGATGAGTCCACGCTCCACCCCCCATTCCATCTGCTGTGTAGATCCTGTGACCACAAATGAATGGGAGAGATAGGCACCGTCTAATATGAGTAAATTGTACGGTGTCAATCTTTCCCATTCATTTGGGATTGAGTTATAGAGCTGGATCTATACAACAGATGGCATGGGACATGGACTTATCTCAACATTAGACCACTTTGGAGGTCTGAAAATGTTTGACAAACATAATGGGAATGCACAAATGTATGTTCAGCAATAATGATTTCTCGTTCTAGGTTCCATTTGATTTTCTAACACAGATAGAGTATTTGCACTCGATATCATAGTGACGTTGACGGATGGAATCTGAACCTCCAGAGAATCAACTGTGGGAGTAATCTTACACAGAGCGTAAGCCAGTAGAAATGAGAGGGTGAGGAAAGCAGAGCACGACTCCACCAAGCTGATTATTGCCCCCAAGCCTATAAATCAGGGAACATCTGCAGCTTCACGCATCTGTCGCCATTGGCTTCCTGCAAGTGAGAAAGCTGCCAACGCAGGTTTGGACTACATTCCCCAGGCAATAGCTCAGAGGAATTACCTCAATCAAAGCTCACACAATGCATTTAGCAGGACACTCAGTGTATAATGCGACTTGACCGGGTGTCAAAGCTCACAAAATGCATTTAGTAGGACACTCAGTGTATAATGCGACTTGACCGGGTGTCAAAGCTCACAAAATGCATTTAGCAGGACACTCAGTGTATAATGCGACTTGACCGGGTGTCAAATCTCACAAAATGCATTTAGTAGGACGCCCAAAGTCTATGTGACCCGGCCGGGCGTTGAATATCCCACAGAGCTAAACGCCTAGCCATTTAGGTCTCTTACTCTGCACGTGAGTGTGGTTCACCGAACCATACCAATTCACATGCCACAGTGTGATGAACTGAAAGCAATTGTCTTCACATTTGTTCGAGGCAGAATTCAAGTATTGTGAATGCATTATATGCGTTTATACATTTTCATAGGCTTTTTCATGTAACAAGTGTAAATGTATAATGATCATAATATTAGGTAATTATAATGCACTATGAAGTAATAGAAGGCATGGATTATATTTTCATCCATAATGCAATATACACACATATGGTTCCAAGACAGTGCTGCCACAATGTCTACCAAATAATCGTTTTGAGTTCAAATGCAAGTGGATGACTGGAAAGCTTCAGAAAACACAATTTCTCCCACAAATTCCAGTGAAACTAAAGTATTTGTTAACCTGCTCACTGCAATTGACACATAATCTACAGTGCAGTGACATGCCCACTGTCCCATGATAGCAGGGCTCACCTGGTGCCTGACAATTCACTGCTACTACAGTAGTCTAGTTTTATTATTACTATGGGTGTGTCTAAAGGGCCACATGCATGTTGTCTGGGCAAACAAATATTTAATAATACTGCATGTTTGTATGAGTATGTAACGGTTCTCTTGTGGTGAAGGAGAGTCGGACCAAAATGCAGCGTGTAGATCGCGATCCATGTTTAAATAAACAAACGTAAAACACGAATCAATACAAACACTACAAAACAAAGAACGTAACGAAAACCGAAACAGTCCTATCTGGTGCAAACACAGAGACAGGAACAATCACCCACAAACACACAGTGAAACCCAGGCTACCTAAATATGGTTCCCAATCGGAGACAATGACTAACACCTGCCTCTGATTGAGAACCATATCAGGCCAGACATAGAAATAGACAAACTAGACATGAAACATGTGAATGCCCACTCAGCTCACACCCTGACCAACCAAAACATAGAAATATACAAAGTAAACTATGGTCAGGGTGTGACAGAGTAAACCACATCCATATTATATGAAACTCCAATCTACTCTGTTTTATGTATTTCTTGCTCACAGGTTCTTTCCTCTTTGTGACATATCCTTTTTCTTCCAAGAGTATTATTCTAAACAAAACAAAAAGATTATGATTCATAAAGGATTGTTGTGTATACAGAAGAAAGATTTGGAGGACTTCCGGAGGTCAATTTCTTGTCTCTTGAGTAATCTAAGGGTTTATTTGATCTTATATAGTTAAATCTAAGTAACAAAATCATTGAGAAATGGCTTCATAATATAGACTTTGACATCATTAAGCACAGATAAGATTGTCAGTTCCATCCGGGATCCTCTGGACTTCCCTACCCTAAACCCTAACCCTTACCCTTACACTAAACCTTACCTTAACCATTTTAAATTTAAACTTCAGTGAGGTAGTGACGTCCCAAGGATTCCGCATAGCACAGATCCTGATAAAATGCTGATTTCAGGATTTCTTTGCATAAAACGCAATTAATTTAAATGGCCTTAGACTTTTATTATAGGCGCTACTCCTCTTTGACCGTTTAAGCCTGTGGCTCAAATGAAACTACCCAGGCATTACATACATCTTCTTTAACTGTTGATATTTGGTTGCATTGTCAACCAAACACAATTCAATATTACTTTTGTAATACAGTAAACAGTCTAAAGGTATCTTACAAACTAATGTAACAGTTTTATTCAACCAGAAAATGAGTAATACATGTAGCTTAAGAAACAAGGTTCATACAATGAACAATGAATAACTTGCTAGTAACAGATGACATACATATTCTGACTATCTCTGAAACTCACTTAGACAATACCTTTGATACAGTGGTAGCAATACAAGATTATAACATTTACAGAAAATACAGAAATACCAGTGGTGGAGGTGTTGCTGTTTATATTCAGAACCATAATCCTGTAAAGGTACGAGAGGATCTCATGTTAAATACTGTTTAAATAATATGGCTACAGGGTCATCTACCTCCCCTAAACACCATTCTTGTGGGAAGTTGCTATAGACCACTAAGTGCTAACAGTCAGTATCTGGATAACGTGTGAAATGCTTGATAATGTATGTGATATCAACAGAGGTATATTTTCTGGGTGACATTAAATGTTGACTGGCTTTCATCATGCTGCCCACTCAATAAAAAGCTTCAAACTGTAACCAGTGCCTGCAACTTGGTTCAGGCTATCAGTCATCCTACCAGGGTAGTTACAAACAGCACAGGAATGAAATCATGAACATGTATTGATCATGTATTGATCACATCTTTACTAATGCTGCAGAAATGTGCTTGAAAGCAGTATCCAGATCCATCAGATGTAGTTATCACAATAAAGTAGCCATATAAGAGGTCCTGCAAGAAGTTTTGTAGTGATTTGTATGTTGTTGATGTAAAACATATTTGTTGGTCCGTGGTGTGTCATGAGGAGCAAACAGACGTTGCGCTTGACACATTTATGAAATTGCTTATCCCAGTTACTAATAAGCATGCACCAATTAAGAAAATGACTGTAAAAACTGTTAAATCCCTGTGGATTGATGAGGAATTGAAAAATTGTATGGTTGAGAGGGATGAGGCAACTAAGTCTGGCAGCGCAACCAATTGGCAAACATACTGCAAATTGAGAAATCATGTGACAAAACTGAATAAAAATAAGAAGAAACTGTACTATGAAACAAAGATAAACTATATAAAGAATGATAGTTAAAAGCTTTGGCTTCAATTACATTTTGGGATAAAGGCAAACTCAGCTCCATCATTCATTGAATGAGATGGTTCAATCATCACAAAACCGACTGATATTGCCAACTATTTTAATGATTATTTTCATTTGCAAGATTAGCAAAATTAGGCAAGACATGCTGGCTACAAACGCTCACACTACACATCCAAGTATATCTGACCAAATTTTGATTTATGTAAAGTGAGTGTGGAAGAGGTGATATAATTATTGTTGTCTATCAACAATGACAAGCCACCGGGGTCTGACAATCTGGATGGAAAATTACTGAGGATGATAGCAGACAATATTGCCACTCCTATTTGCCATCTCTTCAATTTAAGCCTAGTAGAAAGTTTGCCCTCAGGCCTGGAGGGAAACAAAAGTAATTCCGCTACCTAAGAATATTAAAGCCCCCTTTACTGGCTCAAATAGCCTACCAATCAGCCTGTTACCAACTCTTAGTAAAGTTTTGGAAAAAATAGTGTTTGACCAGATACAATGCTATTTTACAGTAAACAAACTGACAGACTTTCAGCACTCTTATAGGGAAGAACACTCAACAAGCACAGCACTTACACAAATTACTGGCTGAGAGAAATTGATAAAAAGATTGTGGGGGCTGTTTTGTTAGACTTCAGTGTGGCTTTTGACATTATCGATCATAGTCTGCTGCTGGAAAAACGTATATGTTATGGCTTTACACCCCCTGCTATAATGTGTAGATAAAGAGTTACCTGCCTAACAGAACACAGAGGGTGTTCTTTAGTGGAAGACTCTCCAACATAATCCAGGTAGAAATCAGGAATTTCCCAGGGTAGCTGTTTAGGTCCTTTACTTTTTTCAATCTTTACTAATGACCTGCCACTGGCTTTGAGTGAGGCCAGTCTGTCTATGTATGCGGATGATTCAACACTATACACATCAGTTACCACAGCAACTGAAATGACTGCAACACTTAACAAAGAACTGCAGTTAGTTTCAGAATGGGTGGCAAGGAATACATTTGTCCTAAATATGTCAAAAACTAAAAGCATTGTATTTGGGACAAGTCATTCACTAAATCCTAAACCTCAACTAAATCTTGTAATAAATTATGTGGAAATTGAGCAAGTTAAGGTGACTAAACTGCTTGGAGTAACCTTGGATTGGAAACTGTCATGGTCAAAACATATTGATACAACAGTAGCTAAGATGGGGAGAAGTCTGTCCATAATAAAGTGTTACTCTAACTTCTTAACAGAACTATCAACAAGGCAGGTCCTACAGGCTCTAGTTTTGTCACACCTGGACTACTGTTCATTCGTGTGGTCAGGTGCCACAAAGCGGGACCTGCAATTGGCTCAGAACAGGGCAGCACTGCTGGCCCTTGGAATTACACAGATAGGAAACATTATGCATGTCAATCTCTCCTGGCTCAAAGTGGAGGAGAGTGACTTCATCACTACTTCATCACTACAATAAAATGTTATTGGTTACATACACATATTTAGCAGATGTTATTGCGGGTGTAGCGAAATGCTTGTAAAAAACAAAATACTGCAAAGTTGCTTAGGCGCTAGAAGCAGAGCTGCCATATCTGTCACCGCCATCTTTCCCTGTCCCCAAGCCCATCCCATTTGTGAGAGGTATTGACCCACTGAAAGCACCAAGCTTTCACAAGCACACAGCTCATACACCAATGCATACCCCACAAGACTTGCCACCAGAGGTCTCTTCACAGTCCCCAAGCCCAGAACAGATTATGGGAGGCGCATAGTACTACATAGAGCCATGACTACATGGAACTCTATTCCACAGTACTACATAGAGCCATGACTACATGGAACCCTATTCCACAGTACTACATAGAGCCATGACTACATGGAACCCTATTCCACAGTACTACATAGAGCCATGACTACATGGAACTCTATTCCACAGTACTACATAGAGCCATGACTACATGGAACTCTATTCCACAGTACTACATAGAGCCATGACTACATGGAACTCTATTCCACAGTACTACATAGAGCCATGACTACATGGAACTCTATTCCACAGTACTACATAGAGCCATGACTACATGGAACTCTATTCCACAGTACTACATAGAGCCATGACTACATGGAACTCTATTCCACAGTACTACATAGAGCCATGACTACATGGAACTCTATTCCACATCAGGTAACTGATAGAAGTAGTAGAATCAGATTTTTTTTTAAAGATACAAATTCACCTTATGGAACAGCGGAACAGTACAATCGCTTGAGATTGATAATGAAACTAAAGACACTTTGCATGATCTTAATGTGAACACAGCTGTAAAACTGCAGACCAAATTGTCGTAAATGACTGATAATTTCGTATTATCAAGATGTAGCTATATTTGGATTTTGCCCAAAGGAGACAAGGTTTGGCAGCTGACACATGACAAAGAATCATAAGTATTGTGTGACACGCTGATGGACATGCATTTGAAATGTAATTACATTTCAACATCAAACCAATCGTATTTATAAGTTCCTCCTGAATATTGAAATGACATCATATCCCCCGTCACTTCAGCCTTCAATATCAACAAACAAAGTCACCAACCAAGCCTCTGTGGCCTTGCTAGTTGCCTAGGAAACTGGGGAACACTTTCTGTGAGTTGAATGACTGTTGAGCTTCATGTAACTAAATCTGACTGCAACTGTTTGTATGTAAACAAGAACAGACTGAACTTGCTGTTAGTTTTAGGATCCACATTTCCCTGTTGGACGATCAAAGTCGAGAGATGAGAAGACATTTGGCACTGCGTTGTCCGCTGATGGTCTAAAACTGCATTCTTGCCGTCAGTTATTTGGCCAGAATATAAAAAGAGAGGGACCAGCGAAATTATATACTGCAACTGCCAAGTATGTAATAAAGCAGAGGACTGTTCTAGTAGGGCTGGAGCCGAGAGTTAATTTGGACCCTCAGAATTTAGTGGGCTTCAACAGAAGTGCCTGAATTACTGTGTCCATATCAGTTGTGGGCAGAGGTAAGAGGTTTGCTGGCCAACTTTTGCATGCCTGAGTGACTGACTGAATACTGAAGGCCCTTGGGGGGTGGGGGGAGTACAGTGATTGATGTCTCAGGAGCTGGCTAGAGATTGTTCCTTGGTTCACTAAGACGAGTGCTGAGCGATTAACTGAAATGTTGGTTATTTTCTGGATTTTAAACAACTAATTGACCAGCATCGGTTCAACAATTTTTGAATTCCATTTCCTTCGGTTTTTTTCTTTGAGCTCAATGCGCACATTCCATAGTTTCTCTAGAGATAAATCAGATCAGCCTGAACTGTGCTATGCACTAGGGAGTTATAGTTTCCAACAGGACAAAATTCTAGCTACATAGTTTAGTGCAGAAAACATGGTAGTTAACTATCATGACCATAATCCATTACCGCCAGTCTGTGTGTTTCTTTTAGCCTGCTACTTTGGGTTAGTGTAGGGTAGACACGGACAGAAGACACAGAAGAATGCAACATCGAGAGGGATAGAAAGCTGTAGAAAGCTGAAGTTTACATACACTTAGGTTGGAGTCATTAAAGCTTGTTTTTCAACCACTCCACAAATTTCTTGTAAACAAACTATAGTTTTGGCTAGTCGGTTAGGACATTTACTTTGTGCATGAAACAAGTTATTTTTCCAACAATTGTTCACAGACAGATTATTTCAATTATAATTGACTGTATCACAATTCCAGTGGGTCAAAAGTTTACATGCACTAAGTTGACTGTGCCTTTAAACAGCTGTCATGGCTTTAGAAGCTTCTGATTGGCTAACTGACATAATTTGAGTCAATTGGAGGTGTACCTGTGGATGTATTTCAAGGCCTACCTTCAAACTCAGTGCCTCTTTGCTTAACATCATGGGAAAATCAAAATAAATCAGCCAAGACCTCAGAAAACAAATTGTAGACCTCCACAAGTCTGGTTCATCCTTGGGAGCAATTGCCAAATGCCTGAAAGTACCACATTCATCTGTACAAACAATAGTACACAAGTATAAACAACATGGGACCAGGCAGCCGTCATACCGCTAAGGAAGGAGACGCGTTCTGTCTCCTAGAGATGAACGTACTTTGGTGTGAAAAGTACAAATCAATTACAGGGCAACAGCAAAGGACCTTGTGAAGTTGCTGGAGGAAACAGGTACAAAAATATCTATATCCACAGTAAAACGAGTCCTATATTGACATAACCTGAAAGTCCGCTCAGCAAGGAAGAAGCCACTGCTGTCATGCCCTGGTCTTAGTATTTTGTGTTTTCTTTCTTTATTTGGTCAGGCCAGGGTGTGACATGGGTTTATTTTGTGTTGTGTTTATGTATGGGGGTTTTTCGTAGGTTTTGGGATTGTGGCTTAGTGGGGTGTTCTAGCAAAGTCTATGGTTGCCTGAGGTGGTTCTACATCAGAGGCAGCCATATTCTTTGAGTGTTTCGTGGGTGATTGTTCCTGTCTTTGTGTTAGTTGTCACCAGATAGGCTGTATAGGTTTTCACGTTCCGTTTGTTGTTTTTGTATTGTCGTGTTTATTCGTCATTAAACATGTATCGTATTAACCACGCTGCATTTTGGTCCGACTCTCTTTCGACGGAAGAAAACCGTAACAACTGCTCCCAAACCGCCATAAAAATTGCCAGACCACATGCATATGGGGACAAAGATCATACTTTTTGGAGAAATGTCCTCTGGTCTGATGAAACAAAAATCGAACTGTTTGGTCATAATGACCATCGTTATGTTTGGAGGAAAAAGGGGGATGCTTGCAAGCCGAAGAACACCATCCCAACCGTGAAGCACGGGGATGGCAGCATCATGTTGTGGGGTTGTTTTGCTGTAGGAGGGACTGGTGCACTTCACAAAATAGATGGCATTATGAGGGTGGAAAATTATGTGGATATATTGAAGCAACATCTCAAGACATCAGTCAGGAAGTTAAAGCTTGGTCGCAAATGGGTCTTCCAAATGGACAAATGACACCAAGCATACTTCCAAAGTTGTGGCAAAATGGCTTAAGGACAACAAAGTCAAGGTATTTGAGTGGCCATCACAAAGCCCTCACCTCAATCCTATTGAAAATTTGTGGGCAGAACTGAAAAAGCGTGTGCTAGCATGGAGGTCTACAAACCTGACTCAGTTACACCAGCTATGTCAGGAGGAATGGGCCAAAATTCTTATTCTCCAAAAACTTATTGTGGGAAGCTTGTGGAAGGCTACTCGAAACGTTTGACCCAAGTTAAACAGTTTAAAGGCATTGCTATCAAATTCTAATTGAGTGTATGTAAACTTCTGACCCACTGGGAATAATAATTCTCTCTACTATTATTCTGACATTTCACATTCTTAAAATAAAGTGGTGATCCTAACTGACCTAAGACAGGGAATGTTTACTAGGATTAAATGTCAGGAATTGTGAAAAACTGAGTTTAAATATATTTGGCTGTAAACTTCAGACTTCAACTGTAAGTACTCAGACCTTTTGCTATGAGACTCGAAATTGAACTCCGTTGCATCCTGTTTCCATTGATCATGATTGGACTCCTGATTGGAGTCCACCTGTGGTAAATGCAATTGATTGGACATGATTTGGAAAGGCACACACTCTATATAATTTCCCACAGTTGACAGTGCATGTCAGAGCAAAAACCAAGCCATGAGGTGTGATGGGTTCTGTCTTCTAAACTTGAAATATCATTATCCATGTTACTGAGGGAGAGGGAGGAATGCAGAGAGTTTACATTCTGTCAGAACATGTTATTGTTAGATATTGGGTATCCAATGGAAAGGAGAAGGGCCACAGTCTGGTTTCTATACCAGAAATGAATGTTTATCTATAGGAGGAATGTATATGGTGGGGTCAATTTAAGGTTAGATTTGAGCCAGGGGCTATGGAATGTTACTGAGTAAGGGAAAGGCAATTACATGGTTGTGGTCACTGATAAGGGTGGAGAGCTGTGGATTAGTGAGGATTGGGGGCCGAGGTCAGGGCACATTAGGGAACCGTTTTTATTATTAACACTTCAAACATTTCCATCATTCTGCATATCCAGTTTACAACACCAAAAAATCACGTATCTTCCTGCCTAGCAATAACTCTGTTTAGAGGGAAGGAGGAGACTGCACCTACATTGGGGTGTATATACTTCTGCTGGTAGAAACATGTCTGTCTTTTATGCAGCTGTGTGACCCAGTGGGTGAATAAACTTGGTTTGAGCTTTACTAGTCAGCCGTGAGTTGTTTTACTCTGTTTATTTAGAACCTAACAGTTGGCGCTGCGAGCAGGGTTCATCGCGATTTACATTCAAACTACAGCCTGAATCAGTGTAACAGAAGCCAGCACCAGAAACAAGATAGGCACAGTTCCTACACCTGCTAGCACTCATTCTGTCATCTTGGGGAAATGAGAATCGTAGGCTGAACAATCCTAGGATATGGACCTAAAAAAGGCTGAGTTTATTTAGTAGGCCCACTGTAAATACTACTGGTAGGACTAGGCACTGTGGGCACTGCGTGCCTAGGAGGGTTTAGGCCCCTAATAGGTTAGACTGGAGCACTGTGGGCATAGCGTGTTCAGGAGGGTTTAGCCCCCTAATAGGTTAGACTGGAGCACTGTGACCACAGCGTGTTCAGGAGGGTTTAGGCCCCTAATAGGTTAGACTGGACCACTGTGACCACAGCGTGTTCAGGAGGGTTTAGGCCCCTAATAGGTTAGACTGGGGAACTGCGGATACAGCGTGTTCAGGGGGAGAGCCACATTCATGGTTAGAAAAGCAAGAAAACATTTGAAAGTTGTTTGGACACGATTTTTGTGCATTAGCAGTAGCAAGAAAGAGAGTTTGGTTTTAGCCTGATTGGTGAGGGGAACTGTGACAGATTATGTGGAAATAGGAAGACAACTGTGTATAATTTTGGTAATGTGTGTTGTCAACAACAGTTATATTTGAGGCGTAACACTGGAATAAGACATTAGGTCACCTGTATTCTCCTGCAACAAATTGGCAGACGCTTTAGTTTTGGTTCTAATATAAGGAATCAAGTCCCGTGACCAAATTATTAGGCACCTATACCTTAACTACTCTCTGGGAAGTGGGTTTCACTATCTGAAAAATAGTTACAATTGGCGTGTATAAGAGCCACGGGGGAGGATATCTAAACCCCTGGAAACAGTCTGGAGAAGCGTGGAACAATAGCTATTGAAGTGGCGACCGATGGCTACGATTCTCCTTTAAAAGTGGAGCCAGAAGAAGGAAAGTTTAATAAAGCCATGGATGCGCTAAACCAAGCTGTCACGTGTGTTCCATCTCCGGCCTCTAGGTCACCAGGCTACTGATCACACCTTTCACCATCGTCACGCGCGTCAGCACCGAATGACACTCACCTGGACTCCATCACCTCCTTGATTACCTGCCCTATTTATGTCACTCCCTTTGGTTCTTTCCCCAGGCGTTATTGTTTCTGTTTCATGTCTCTGTGCTGTTAGTGGTTCTTTCCCCAGGCGTTATTGTTTCTGTTGGTTTCATGTCTCTGTGCTGTTAGTGGTTCTTTCCCCAGGCGTTATTGTTTCTGTTGGTTTCATGTCTCTGTGCTGTTAGTGGTTCTTTCCCCAGGCGTTATTGTTTCTGTTTGTTTCATGTCTCTGTGCTGTTAGTGGTTCTTTCCCCAGGCGTTATTGTTTCTGTTTGTTTCATGTCTCTGTGCTGTTAGTGGTTCATTCCCCAGGCGTTATTGTTTCTGTTTCATGTCTCTGTGCTGTTAGTGGTTCTTTCCCCAGGCGTTATTGTTTCTGTTTCATGTCTCTGTGCTGTTAGTGGTTCTTTCCCCAGGCGTCATTGTTTCTGTTTCATGTCTCTGTGCTGTTAGTGGTTCTTTCCCCAGGCGTTATTGTTTCTGTTTCATGTCTCTGTGCTGTTAGTGGTTCTTTCCCCAGGCGTCATTGTTTCTGTTTCATGTCTCTGTGCTGTTAGTGGTTCTTTCCCCAGGCGTTATTGTTTCTGTTTCATGTCTCTGTGCTGTTAGTGGTTCTTTCCCCAGGCGTCATTGTTTCTGTTTCATGTCTCTGTGCTGTTAGTGGTTCTTTCCCCAGGCGTTATTGTTTCTGTTTCATGTCTCTGTGCTGTTAGTGGTTCTTTCCCCAGGTGTTATTGTTTCTGTTTCATGTCTCTGTGCTGTTAGTGGTTCTTGTATTATGTTCCTTTTATTCAGTAAATATTCACTCCCTGAACTTGCTTCCCGACTCTCAGCGCACATCGTTGCACAAGCAATCTACCAATTCCGCTCAAATATTTGTAATTTTTTGGGGGAAAACTGGATGGCATGCTGTTGTGGTAGGCACAATGACATCATTGAGAAATCGCAAGCTCAATATACAAACATTTTCATGTCAGCGTTTTATCAACAGAAGAGTATAATAGATCAATCTCAAATTAAAGATATGCAGGGTCATCTTGTCCAGGCGACTGACAAGTATGAGGCAACTACAACCAAATTTGAAATAGCAGATGGACGGACTCATGAACTTAGAGGAAAAGAACCAGGATAACTTACGGCTGTCCTCCAGCAGTATCAGAGCACCTGTGGGGGGGGGGGGGGGGGTATAGTCATGTATCCCAGCCTTAACAGGTCATGTCTCTGCTATATCAAATAGAGGGAAATGAGCATTACAGGTTGAGAGAAGCAGCCAGATGGCTTCTACCCCCAAGCCATAAGACTCCTGAACATCTAATCAAATGGCTACCTAGACTGTTTGCATTGCCCCCCCCTTCTACACTGCTGCTAGTCATGTATCCCAGCCTTAACAGGTCATGTCTCCGCTATATCAAATAGAGGGAAATGAGCATTACAGGTTGAGAGAAGCAGCAAAAGGATGTATCACCAGTCCAGACATAGTAGTCCCAGACTGGATCATAGATCGGAGGGGTCTTGGAAACCATAGAGAGGTACGCCCGGTTCTTACTCATGCAGTTGAGATTACTTATTATCCTGGGATCTCCCAGAGGGAGGGAACCCCATTCTGCCAGATGGCCAATCAATAACATGACTCCAGACATTTGGAACAACACAAATAAATAATCATAACATTTAAAACTATATAAAAATATACAAAAATATAAGTATCATAATGAAGTAACAAAGACAAATACTGTAGAAACAAATTTGTGTTGATTTGGCACTCGATTATCAATACATTATCCATCCCCCAACATTGTCAACCAAGAGTCAAGACTAAATCAATTCACCTTGGTGGTGTGCAGACTGGTTTTATATTATTCTTAACAATTTCGCACAAACCAGAAAGAAATGCAACAATATGTCTGTGAAACTAAATATCAACAGTATTACCCTCGCCCTCTTCCCCATCTCGTACTTCTGAGTGGGAGACCTTCCCAGGCAGTAGCCTGCCTAGCTCAAACTAGAATCAGGGCACCCACTCCGACAAGGTTAATTGATCCACAGTCCCACACGGTGACATGATATCATTGTCGTGACGTGCAAATGAGCGATAGAAAACAGATCGCGCAAATGTCACCATTCCAAACAAAATTGTGCAGGTGCCCCGTGCCACCCCTGGCAAGATGCTTCCCCGGGCGGCTGCCCATGTCACCTATACCTAAATCCTCCACTGGACCCAGCTACTTCTCAGGAACAAATTGAGATATTTGTGACAGCTATTGTAAATATTTTGTTCCGCCCTGACATTAACAAAATTAGTAAATGCACTCAGGGTCAAAATGAGAGGGTACGTGAGTACGTTGATAGGATGGAAGACTAATCTGCACTAATCTGGCAATGGCAGATCATTTTAATGAAAGAGTGCTTCCTGCCATCCAGGACCTCTATACCAGGCGGTGTCAGAGATAGGCCCTAAAAATTGTCAAAGGCACCAGCCACCCTAGTCATAGACTGTTCTCTCTGCCTCCGCACAGCAAGCGGTACTGGAGCGCCAAGTCTAGGTCCAAGAGGCTTCTAAACAGCTTCTACCCCCAAGCCATTAGACTCCTGAACAGCCAATCAAATGGCTACCTAGACTGTTTGCATTGCCCCCCCCCTTCTACGCTGCTACTCTCTGTTATTATCTATGCATAGTCACTTTAATAACTCTACCTACATGTACATATTACTTCGACAAACTGGTGCCCCCGCACATTGACTGTGTACCGGTACCCCCTGTAGATAGCCTCCACATTGACTGTGTACCGGTACCCCCTGTAGATAGCCTCCACATTGACTCTGTACCAGTACCCCCTGTAGATAGCCTCCACATTGACTCTGTACCAGTACCCCCTGTAGATAGCCTCCACATTGACTCTGTACCAGTACCCCCTGTAGATAGCCTCGCTACTGTTATTTTACTGCTCCTCTTTAATTACTTGTTACTTGTATTTATTCTGTAGGTGGAGTACAGACACTTTCTTGTTGAAAGTCAACAGACATGCAGTTATTGCAGTTATGCATGTTACTGATAGTCCATCTGTAAATGTTCTACAAACTATCCAAATAAAGTGTTGTCCATTTTCTTCTGGCAGCAGACTGACTCCTCCTGAGATCTAATCTAGAAGCAATATGGGAAGCATAAAAGTGGTGTCACTGCTGCATTCTGCAGGGCAATATCCAGCGCCTATCATTTCCAGGAGACTGATTAAATGACTTGGAGCCATAGCCACACATGTCAATCATACGCCCTGCGGTATAGTGCATTTCAGCCCTAATATTGCATGTCAAGAGTGCTCAATCCAATTGGTTTAGATTATGGTCATGGACACTGTAATGATACCAAACCTGTTTATCAAGAAGCAGTGATTTATGGGAGCCACGCAATGCTAGGCCTCTATTTCATCACTTGCATCTGTGGTAGAAAAGGTTTTGTGAGTGCATTCTCAGTGTGACAGCAGGGAGTTGGATAGTGGGTTTGAAAGCCCTAAGACAGTGTGGATGAGAAGCTAAAGTTAAAGTTAAAGTTAAATAGGATTTATTTGATTTATTTGTTTGATACTTGCCTTATATTTTAGTCATTTTTTTGCATTTATTAGGATCCAATTAGCTGCTGCAGAGGCAGCGATTCCTCTTCCTGCGGTCCAAACGGGAAACCACACAAAAAATTAGTCATTTGCATAAACATACATACATAGCACAACATTTACATTACAATTTAGCCATTCAGCAGATGCTCCCATCCAGAGTGACCCACAGACCCACAGTGCATTCATCTTAAGAAGCCAGGCGAGACAACCACATTTGTATCCCAACCACGTATCACATATATAATACAATGCAAAATAAAATACAATATGCAGAAACATTTATTTGTGTCTCTTCACTGTCCCCATCGTGCCGTAAGGTTTCTTTATCTCGTTTTATGACTAGCTTGAGTTACCTGAGGTGGCAGACAGTTCCATGTAGTCATGGCTCTATTTAATACTTTGTGTTTCCCAGCCTCTGTTCTGGAGCTGGGGACTGTATCACATCTGTGATGTGGGGTACTCATGAGTGTCCAAACTGTGTGCCAACTGCTTGAACAGACAGTTCGGTACCTTCAACACCTCTCACAAAGACCATTTGGTGATGCAGTCAATTTCTCCTCAACTTTATACCAGGAGAGATTGACGTGTATGTCACTGACATTCACCCTCTGTGTACATCTAAGTGGAACACGTGCAGCTCTGTTTTGGACCAACTGCAAATTGGCTATGTCCTTCTTTGCCGCACATGACCACCCAACTGGCCAGTAGTCCAGGTGCGACAAAACTAGGGCCTGAAGTAGGCTACTGTTGCATTAGCATCACAACAGCATAATATATAGCCACTTTTCTGTAGCTGTACGATGTAAACCAGTTTCTCAACTCCAGTCCTCACATACTCCCATGGTTGCACATTTCTGTTCTAGCCCAGCATAAGCACAACAGATTCACTTATCAACTAGACATCAAGTCCTTGATTAGTTGAGTCCGTTGCACCGTGAGGACCACAGTTCAGAAACACTTTTGTAAACTGAATCCGTATGAGAACAATGTGATCTCTACTGAAGTAGAACAGTAGGCAACCAAACTCAACTAATGTCCTCAGAAGGCCGCAATCTCATTTACATTTGAACTGTATGTTCAATATGTAATCAAATGTATTTTGACATACTGTACGTTCACAGCAGTACAACTTGCCAATGAATTAGACCTGTTTAATGTGTGGCTCACCATGCAGCCTGTGACTTGGCTGTGTTGATGGTAAATCTGAGGCCTCTCTGTTCCCAGGTTTTTTTATGAGGCCAGTTGGTCTGCTTCACGCTCACAGCGCATGGCCTCTTAATCATGTAGCCTACGACTCAGCCTGTCTGGCATCCTGGCTGCTATAGCACCATAGCTCTTAGTGGGAATCTCTCTCTCTCTCTCCACCTTATACAGTGTTTCAATTCCTCTCACCATCTGCTTTCTTGGGGCCGGGTCAGAAATACATTACTGGAGCTGCCAAGCCTAGTGTTTGCTTTCTTCTGTGGTAAAGATCAGGAAACGAGTGAGAGACGCCTACAGATTAGACCACTGTGCAAATCTCTACAGGGTCCACGTTGCACTGATGTATATTTTCATTTGATCAAAAAAATACACGCACGAGTTGGAGAAAGGTAGTGTATGTTGTTTTGGGGGGGTTTACGTACCTCGCCGTTTGAAAACTTATTGCTTTCCTCAGCCAGGAGTCTTTGAAATGAGCTTCCATAGCTTAACTTTCTCTCTTGTGCTTCGAGACTGAGGATAAGGAAGGGAAAACCTAGTCATTTACACAACTGAACACATTCAACCGAAATGTGCCTTCTGCATTTAACCCAACCCCTCTAAAGCAGAGAAGGGGGGGGGGGGGGCTGCCTTAATCAACATCATCGGCACCCAGGGAGCAGTTGATGTTTGGGGTTGATGTTTGGGGCAGAACAGCAGATTTTTCCACCTTACCAGTTTAGGGGTTCAAACCAATGACCTTTTGGTTACTGGTCCAATACTCTTAACCACTAGGCTACCCAGATAGTCTCCCAAACACAGGCCCTGACCCTGTTCTCTAATCATAACACCAGGCTTTGTTCCCATAGGAACCTGATCACCAACAGTAACTCTACCTATAATCTTGTGAAAATGTTTCACTGGTGCAGGGCTTGACATTTACTCAACTCAGGCGACATGCATTGAGGCCCTGACTGCTAGCCAGCCACACTAACGTTGCTACTGCTGCTCAGTGCTCATGAGTAACACGGTTTTCAAAACTGGTTGGGGTTGCAGAAAATGTATGTGCCTTACCTGTAGCTAGATGTCCTAGAAATATTCAAAACATTCTGAACTTGTCTTGCCGTTAGCGATTTCATAATGGGTAATTAGCCTTGTGTGTAACAAAGTCATTTAAAAATCCTTCTCTCTCTCTCCAACTCTTTACAACATAACCTCAGGAGCCACATTTCGTTCAATGTACTGATGATTATATACATTACAAAGCATTTTGAATGCATTGGGTAAGGAGTTTTTCCTGACCACATGACCTGACCAATAAAGAACTCCTTGCCCTATGTATAGAATACATATTCAATATTCTTGATGATCTCCCTCTCTACATCTATACCACCACAATGACGGCCTCAACCTACAGTGCCTTTGGAAAGTATTCAGACCCCTCAACGTTTTCCACATTTTGTTACAGCCTTATTCTAAAATGTATTCAATTGTTTTTTTCTTCATCAATCTACACACAATAGCCCATACTGACTCTGTCAGGTTGGATGGGGATTGTTGCTGCACAGCAATTTTCAGGTCTCTCCAGAGATGTTCAATCGGGTTCAAGTTCGGGCTCTGGTTGGGCCACTCTAGGACATTCAGAGACTATCCCGAAGCCACTCCTGTGTTGTCTTGGCTGTGTGCTTAGGGTCGTTGTCCTGTTGGAAGGTGAACCTTCACCCCAGTCTGAGGTCCTGAGCACTATGGAGTAGGTTTTCATCAAGAATCACTCTGTACTTTGCCTCAATCCTGACAAGTCTCCCAGTCCCTGCCACTGAAAAACATCACCACAGCATGATGCTTTCACCACCATGCTTCACCGTAGTGATGGTGCCACGTTTCCTCCAGACGTGACACTTGGTATTCAGGCCAAAGAGTTAAATCTTAGTTTCATCAGACCAGAGAGTATTGTTTCACATGGTCTGAGTCTTTAAGTGTCTTTTGGCAAACTCCAAGAGGACTGTATATGCCTTTGGCCCAACAGAATCCACTCCTCAGTAAATCTACCATAAAGGCCTGATTGGTGGAGTGCTGCAGAAAATGGTTGTCCTCCCGGAAGGTTCTTCCATCACCACAGAGGAACTCTAGAGCTCTGTCAGAGTGACCATCAGGTTCTTGGTCACCTCCCTGACCAAGGCTCTTCTCCCCCGATTGCTCAGTTTGGCCGGGCGGCCATCTCCAGGAAGAGTATTGGTGGTTCCAAACATCTTCCATTTAAGAATGATGGAGTCGGGGCCTCCCGGGTGGCGCAGTGGTTAAGGGTGCTGTACTGCAGCGCCAGCTGTGCCACCAGAGACTCTGGGTTCCCGCCCAGGCTCTGTCGTAACCGACCGGGAGGTCCGTGGGGTGAAGCACAATTGGCCAGGTGTCGTCCGGGTTAGGGAATGGTTGGCCGGTAGGGATGTCCTTGTCTCATCGCGCACCAGAGACTCCTGTGGCGGGCCGGGCGCAGTACACGCTAGCCAAGGTTGCCGGGTGCACAGTGTTTCCTCCGACACATTGGTGCGGCTGGCTTCTGGGTTGGATGCGCGCTGTTTTAAGAAGCAGTGCGGCTTGTTTGGGTTGTGTATCGGAGGACTTTCAACCTTCGTCTCTCCCGAGCCTGTACGGGAGTTGTAGCGATGAGACAAGGAGCTACTAAACAATTGGATACCACGAAATTGGGGAGAGAACGGGGTAAAAATTCAACAACAAAAAACAAGAATGATGGAGTGTGCCTCGACACAATCCTGTCTCGGAGCTCTACGGACAATACCTTTGATCTCATGGCTTGGTTTTTGCTCTGACATGCACTGTCAACTGTGGGACCTTATATAGACAGCTGTGTGCCTTTCTAAATCATGTCCAATCAATAGAATTTACCACAAGTTGTAGAAACATCAATGATGATCAATGGAAACAGGATGCACCTGAGCTCAATTTTTCAAATCTCATAGCAAAGGGTCTGAATGCTTATCTAAATAAGGTATTTTAGTTATTTTTTTCCAAAAACCTGTTTTCGGGTTGTCATTATCCATTTTAGAATCAGGCTGTAACGTAACAAAATATGGAAATTGCTAAGGGGTCTGAATACTTTTCGAAGGCACTGTATATCACCAATATCAATGGCAACTGGGATTCCAGTGCTTTCTTTCTTTGTAAGGGAAGACTCCTGACAGTATCTTTATAACTTGTACTGTAGTATGATTCCAGTGCTTTCTTTCTTTGTAGGGGAAGACTCCTGACAGTATCTTTATAACTTGTACTGTAGTATGATTCCAGTGCTTTCTTTCTTTGTAGGGGAAGACTCCTGACAGTATCTTTATAACTTGTACTGTAGTATAATTGTTCCTAGAAACAACATTCCTTGAATCTCTTCATGTAGGAAAGTACGATATGGTATGTAAACTTTGACATTTGATGTATCTTTTGTTATTGACCACTGTTTGTTTAACACCTGGGATATGTTATAAATAAATACTTACAAAAGCATCACAGGTGTCTGACCTGAAACGGCGCAGATCCACATGATATGTAAATACCGAATTCGGGCGCCAAAATGAGAGATGTACTAGACAGATTTATATCAGTTGTGCAAGTTTCCCCAATAAAAAGTGAGCTATGGAGCCCTTCAGCCTTCTTCAGGGGAGGCCTCCACCGGTTCATAAAACACTTGATATCGTTCGGCTTTTAACTGGAAGGAAGAGAAAAGACAATGTCTGAAACAGGGCATAAATAACAAGCATAGCAACCATCAGGCAGGTTTGAAAAATAGTCTCTGGTTTCAAGGAGATACTGTATCCCCTCTTTCACCTCGACCCCCTCCCACTCCTCTTCTTTCATCTCAAGTCCCCTCCCACCCCTTTTTTCAAATCTCGATATTATCCCCACAGAGGTAACCAAACACAACACTCCCCCATCTCCAGTGTCAGTTTCCTCACCTGATATTAAAGCTTACAAGAAACCATTCAGATAAACACCATGATAAATGAGAGCTCGGCATACAAAAATAACCTGACCTATAACTAGTGTGGGAAGTTTAGTACCGCAATTGTTGTGAGGGGAAACTGAGCAGTGTGCTGGCCTTGCATTGCGGTAATTCCAGCAAAGGAAACCAATAAGAGCTATGTGAGGGGTGCCCCCCTCCCCCAGGACAAAGGCCAATCCCTTTCTGGGACTGTGTGGCAGCCATCTTGTGAGTAGTACAAGGCTGTACTTGACTCCTATAAGTATCACTTCTTCTATAAGTAACATTCTGTGAACTGAAGCACATAGAAAGTATACTAAATATTGATGACCCACGAATTTGGACCATTGTGAGATGATTCTTATATCTGTGATTCTTATGTGTGCCAAATGTATTAAATTAGCATCTCTCAGTCAACCTTGGCTAAAACTGTGGGCTACTGCTTTAATACGTTTTTCAGGTTTTATAAATCAGTCAATAGTAACAGTATTGTGCTAATACGTAGCCCCATCACGCGATTGTTTTAGCCTGTGAGGATTAAAATATATTCTCTCAGTTACTGTATCTCAGTGAATAGGCAACCCAGTTAGTCAGTACAAAATGGATTATGTAGCATAGGTCAGGACGGGCCCATGTAGTTTGTCAAATATGACAATAATTATATGTTTCTGTTGCTGTGCAAGCAGCTCTTCCTGGGGTGCAAACAAAACATGAAACATAATACAGAACATCAATAGACAAGAAGAGCTCAAGGACAGAACTACACATATATATATTTTTAAAGGCACACGTAGCCTACATATCAATGCATACACAAACTATCTAGGTCCAATAGGGGAGAGCCATTGTGCCGGGAGATATTGCTTTATCGTTTTTTTAAAACCAGGTTTGTTGTTTATTTGAGCAATATGAGATGGAAGGAAGTTCCATGCAATAAGGGCTCTATATAAGCTGTACGCTTTCTTGAATTTGTTCTAGACGTAGGGACTGTTCTGGACCAGCTGTAGCTTAACTAGGTCTTTCCTTGCAGCACTGGACCACACAACTGAACAATAGTCAAGATTAGACAAAGCTAAAGCCTGCAGAATTTCTTTTTGAAGTGTAGTGTCAAAAAAGTAGAGCATATGCATCTGCAGTCACCTGAGGTAGAGTATCTAATGATAAGCTGTAGACTACACTATTTACCAAGATAGTTACATTTTTGAAGCTGTCTATATATCACCGCAGACCGATGCAGACACCAAAACCTCACTCAATGAGCTGTATATGTCCATAAGTAAACAGGAAAATGTTCATCCAGAGGCAGCGCTCCTAGTGGCCGGGGACTATAATGCAGGGAAACTCAAATCAGTTTGACCTAAATTCTATCATCATGTTAAATGTGCAACCAGAGGGGAAAAAACTATAGACCTCCTTTACTCCACACACAGAGACGCGTACAAAGCTCTCCCTCACCCTCCATTTGGTAAATCTGACCATAATACTATCCTCCTGATTCCTGCTTGCAAGTTCAAACTAAAGCAGGAAGCACCAGTGGCTCAGTCAATATGAAAGTGGTCAGATGAAGCATATGCTAAGCTACAGGACTGTTTTGCTAGCACAGACTGGAATAAGTTCCGGGATTCTTCTGATGGCATTGAGGAGTACACCACATTAGTCACTGGCTTCATTGATAAGTGCATCGATGACGTTGTCCCCACAGTGACCGTACATACATACCTCAACCAGAAGCCATGAATTACAAGCAACATCTGCACTGAGTTAAAGGCTAGAGCTGCCGCTTTCAAGGAGCGGGACTCTAAACCAGGAGCTTATAAGAAATCACAATATACCCTTCGACGAACCATCAAACATGCAAAGCGTCAATACAGGACTAAGATTGACTCGTACTACATTGGCTGCAATGCTCGTCGGATGTGGCAGGGCTTGCAAACTATTACAGACTACAAAGGGAAGGACACAGCCACGAGCTGCCCAGTGACACGAACCTACCAGACGATCTAAACTTACTTATATGCTCGCTTCGAGATAACACCGAAACATGCATGAGAGCACCAGCTCCCCGGACGACTGTGTGATCACACTCTCCGTAGCTGATATGAGTAAGACCTTTAAACAGGTCAACATTCACAAGGCCGCAGGGCCAGACAGATTACCAGGACCTGTACACAGAGCATGCGCTGACCAACTGGCAAGTGTCTTCACTGACATTTTTAACCTGTCCCTGACCCCGTCTTTAATACCAACATGTTTCAAGCAGACCACCTTACTGTTCTTGTGCCCAAGAACACTAAGGTAACCTGCCTAAATGACTACCGACCTGTAGCACTCACATCTGTAGCCATGCAGTGTTTTGAAAGGCTGGTCATGGCTCACATCAACAGTATTATTCCAGAAACCCTAGACCAACTCCAATTTGCATACCGCCCCAACAAATCCACAGATGATAATCTCTATTGCACTCCACACTGCCATTTTACACCTGGACAAAAGGAACACCTACATGAGAATGCATTTATTTGACTACAGCTCAGCGTTCTACACCATAGTGCCCTCAATGCTCATCACTAAGCTAAGGACCCTGGGACTAAACACTTCCCTCTGCAACTGGATCCGTGACTTCCTGATGGGCCACCCCAGGTGGTAAGGGTAGGGAACAACACATCCACCACACTGACCCTCAACACGGCGGCCCCTCAGAGTCCTCCTGTTCACTCATGACTGCATGGCCAGGCACGAATCCAACACCATCATCAAGTTTGCATTTGACACAACAGTGGTACTGTATACTACTGTATAAGACAGTCGTTTTGGAATTGTTAGTTATATTACTTGTTGGTTATTACTGCATTGTCGGAACTAGAAGCACAAGCATTTCGCTACACTCGCATTAACATCTGCTAACCATGTGTATGTGACAAATAAGATTTGATTTGATTTGATTTGGTAGGCCTGATCATCAACAGCGATGAGACAGCCTATAACCAGAGACCAGGTTGTGTGGTGCCAAGACAACAGCTTCTCCCTCAATGTGATCAAGACAAAGGAGATGACTGTGGACTACAGGAAAAGGAGGACCGAGCACGCCCCCATTCTCAACGAAGGGGCTGTAGTGGAACAGGTCGAGAGCCTCAAGTTCCTTGATGTCCACTTCACCAACAAACTATCATGGTCCAAACACACTAAGAGGAAGAGGTTACGACAAAGCCTATTCCCCCTCAGGACACTGAAAAGATTTGGCATAGGTCCTCAGATCTTCAAAAGGTTCTACAGCTGCACCATCGAGAGCTTACTGACTGGTTGCATCACTGCCTGGTATGGCAACTGCTCGGCCTCTGACCACAAGGCACTACAGAGGTAGTGCGTACAGCCCAGTACATCACTGGGGCCAAGCTTCCTGCCATCCAAAATAAAAATGGTCAGAATCCACCCACCCTAGTCATAGACTGTTCTCTCTGATATCACATGGCAAGCGGTACCGGAGTGTCAAGTCGAGGTCCAAAAGGCTTCTTAACAGCTTCTACCCCCAATCCATAAGACTCCTGAAAAGCTAACCAAAGGGCTACACAGACCCCTCTTAAGCTGCTGCTACTCTCTGTTTATAATCTATGCACTTTAATTCTACCTACATATACATATGACCTCAAGTACCTTGACTAACCGGTGCCCCAGCACATTGACTCGGTACCAGTGTCACGCCTTGGTCTTAATATTTTGTGTTTTCTTTAATTATTTGTTCAGGCCAGGGTGTGACATGGGGTTATTGTATTGTCTTATTGGGGTTTTTGTAGGCATTGGGATTGTGGTTGATTAGGGGTGTGTCTAGTATAGGCTTGGCTGCCTGAGGCGGTTCTCAATCTGGAGTCAGGTGATTCTCGTTGTCTCGGATTGGGAACCGTATTTAGGTAGCCTGAGTTTCACTTTGTATTTCGTGGGTGATTGTTCCTGTCTCTGTGTAGTTTCACCAGATAGGCTGTAATTAGGTTTCACGTTCCGTTTGTTGTTTTGTATTTTTGTATAGTTATTTTCATGTATCGCTTTTCTTCATTAAAAGACATGAGTAACCACCACGCTGCATTTCGGTCCGACTCTCCTTCAACAAACGAAGAACGCCGTTACAGAATCACCCACCACACACGGACCGAGCGGCGTGGTAACAGGCAGCGACAGCAGGAAAAGCGAAAGGAGGAATGGACATGGGATGACGTGTTGGATGGCAAAGGTTGTTACACTTGGGAGGAGATACTGGCCGGAAGAGATCGCCTCCCATGGGAACAGGTGGAGGCACTTAGGAGAGCAGAGGCAGCCGGAGATAAGAGCCGGCGATACGAGGGAACACGGTTGGCAAGGAAGCCCGAAAAGCAGCCCCAGAAATGTATTGGGGGGGGGGGGCTCAGGGAGAGAGTGGCAGAGTCAGGAGTCAGACCTGAGCCAACTCTCCCTGTTAATCGTGAGGAGCAGCGATCAAAGGACTTCTGGACTTGGGAGGAGATATTGGACGGAAAAGGACCCTGGGCACAGCCTGGTGAATATCGACGCCCCAAAGAAGAACTGGAGGCGGCTAAAGCGGAGAGGCGCTGGTATGAAGAGGCAGCACGGCGACGGAAGCCTGAGAGTCGGCCCCAAAAATGTATTGGGGGGGGGGGGGGGGCTTACAGGGAGTATGGCTATGCCAGGTAGGAGACCTGCGCAAACTCCCTGTGCTTACCGGGGGGCTAAAGAGACCGGGCAGGCACCGTGTTATGCTAGTGAGCGCACGGTGTCTCCAGTGCGGGTGCATAGCCCGGTACGGTACATACCAGCTCTTCGTATTAGCCGGGCTAGAGTGGGCATCGAGCCAAGTAAGGTTGGGCAGGCTCGGTGCTCAAGAGCTCCAGTACGCCTGCACAGTCCGGTCTATCCAGTGCCACCTCCACACACCAGTCCTCCGGTAGCAGCTCCCCGCACCAGGCTTCCTGTGCGTGTCCTCGATCCAGTACCACCAGTTCCAGCACCACGCACCAGGCCTTCAGTGCGCCTCGCCTGTTCAGCGCTGCCCGAGCCTTTCTCCTCTCCTGCGCTGCTGGAGTCTCCCGCCTGTTTAGCGCAGCCAGAGCCTTTCTCCTCTCCTGCGATGCTGGAGTCTCCCGCCTGTTTAGCGCAGCCAGAGCCTTTCTCCTCTCCTGCGATGCTGGAGTCTCCCGCCTGTTTAGCGCAGCCAGAGCCTTTCTCCTCTCCTGCGCTGCTGGAGCCTCCCGCCTGTTTAGCGCTTTCGGAGTCTCCCGCCTGTTCAGCGCAGCCAGCGTTTTCCTCCTCTCCTGTGCTGTCGGAGTCTCCCGCCTGTTCAGCGCTTCCAGAGCCTTCCTCCTCTACAGCGCTGCCGGAGCCTCCTGCCTGCATGAAGCAGCCTGAGCTGCCAGTCTGCAGGGAGCTGTCAGTAAGCATGAAGCAGCCAGAGATGTCAGTCTGCAAGGAGCTGCCGGTCTGCAGGGTGCTGTCAGCCTGCATGGAGCAGTCAGAGCTGTCAGTCTGCATGAAGCAGCCAGAGCTGTCAGTCTGCAAAGAGCTGCCAGTCTGCAAGGAGCTGTCAGCCTGCATGGAGCAGTCAGAGCTGTCAGTCTGCAAGGAGCTGCCAGTCTGCAGGGAGCTGTCAGTCTGCAAGGAGCTGTCAGTCTGCAAGGAGCGGCCAGTCTGCAGGGTGCTGTCAGCCTGCATGGAGCAGTCAGAGCTGTCAGTCTGCATGAAGCTGCCAGTCTGCAAAGAGCTGTCAGTCTGCATAGAGCAGCTAGATCCGCCAGTCAACCAGAATCTTCCAGATCTGCTAGTCAACCAGAATCTTCCAGATCTGCTAGTCAACCAGAATCTTCCAGATCTGCTAGTCAACCAGAATCTTCAAGATCTGCTAGTCAACCAGAATCTTCCAGATCTGCTAGTCAACCAGAATCTTCCAGATCTGCTAGTCAACCAGAATCTTCCAGATCTGCTAGTCAACCAGAATCTTCCAGATCTGCTAGTCAACCAGAATCTTCCAGATCTGCCAGTCAACCAGACTCTTCCAGATCTGCCAGTCAACCAGACTCTTCCAGATCCGCCAGTCAGCCAGGATCTACCGGAGCCTACTACCTACCTGGGCTTCATCTCAGTACTGGGCTTCCTCTCAGTACTGGGCTTCCTCTCAGTACTGGGCTTCCCCTCAGTCCCGAGATGCCCCTCAGTCCCGAGATGCCCCTCAGTCACGAGATGCCCCTCAGTCACGAGATGCCCCTCAGTCACGAGATGCCCCTCAGTCACGAGATGCCCCTCAGTCACGAGATGCCCCTCAGTCACGAGCTGCTCCTCAGTTCTGTGGGGTTCTGGGTGAGGACTATTAGGCCATGGTCGGCGGCGAGGGTGGATTATCCCAGGACGCGAAGGGGAGGAACTATGACATTTATGGAGTGGGGTCCACGTCCCAAGCCGGAGCCGCCACCATGGACAGACGCCCACCCGGACCCTCCCTATGGTTTTGAGGTGCGTCCGGGAGTCCGCACCTTGGTGGGGGGGGGTTCTGTCACGCCTTGGTCTTAGTATTTTGTGTTTTCTTTAATTATTTGTTCAGGCCAGGGTGTGACATGGGGTTATTGTATTGTCTTATTGGGGTTTTTGTAGGCATTGGGATTGTGATTGATTAGGGGTGTGTCTAGTATAGGCTTGGCTGCCTGAGGCGGTTCTCAATCTGGAGTCAGGTGATTCTCGTTGTCTCGGATTGGGAACCGTATTTACTTTGTATTTCGTGGGTGATTGTTCCTGTCTCTGTGTAGTTTCACCAGATAGGCTGTAATTAGGTTTCACGTTCCGTTTGTTGTTTTGTATTTTTGTATAGTTATTTTCATGTATCGCTTTTCTTCATTAAAAGACATGAGTAACCACCACGCTGCATTTCGGTCCGACTCTCCTTCAACAAACGAAGAACGCTGCTATTTAATTATGTGTTACTTTTATTTTCTATTTTTTTACATTTTTTCTTAATTTCTTAAAGCATTGTTGGCGAAATGCTTGTAAGTAAGCATTTCACTGTAAGATCTACACCTGTTGTATTCAGCGAATGTGACAAATTAAATTTGATTTGATCTCTTTATTACATCCAGACCTCTCCCCATCTTTACAACCATTGAGTCTACATGTTTTGACCATGACAGTTTACAAGGTAATGGCAAGTAATTTATAATCTATATGTTTTGAACATGAGTTTGCAATCTAAGGTAACACCAAGTAATTTAGTCTCCTCAACTTGTTTAACAGCCACACCATTCATTATCAGATTCATCTTAGGTCTAGAACTTAAGGAATGATTTGTACCAAATACAATGCTCTTAGTTTTAGAGATGTTCAGGACCAGTTTATTACTGGCCACCCATTCCAAAACAGACTGCAACTCTTCTTCCGAAGAGGTGAGGCGAAAAGGATCAGAGGACCAATATGCGGCGTGGTAAGTGTCCATGGTTCTTTTAATACGTAAATGTACACATGAACAACGGAATACAAAAACAAGAAACATGAAAACCCAAAACAGCCCTATATGGTGCAAACACAGAGACAGGAACAATCACCCACAAAAACAGTGAAACCCAGGCTACCTAAGTATGATTCTCAATCAGAGACAACTAATGACACCTGCCTCTGAGAACCATACTAGGCCGAAACATAGAAATACCCAAATCATAGAAAAACAAACAGACTGCCCACCCCAACTCACGCCCTGACCATACTAAATAATGACAAAACAAAGGAAATAAAGGTCAGAACGTGACAGCAACTCTGTTAGCGGTTTCAGTGACTTCATTAGCTGTGGTTGCTGATGCATATATGGTTGAATCATCAGCATAAATGGACACACATGCTGTGTTTAAAGACAGTGGCAGGTCATTGGTAAAAATAGAAAAGAGTAGAGAGCCTAGAGAGCTGCCATGCGGTACACCCCACTTTACATATTTGAGAAGCTTAGAGAAGCTTCCATTAAAGAAAACTGAGTTCTATGAGGTAGATAGCTCTGAATCCACGATATGGAGGTGATTGAAAAGCCATAAAACATACGTTTTTTTAACAGGTTGGGGCGGCAGGTAGCCTAGCGGTTAGAGCGTTGGGCCAGTAACCGAATGGTTGCTAGATTGAATCCATGAACTGACATGGTAAAAATGTGTGCTTCTGCCCCTGAACAAGGCAGTTAACCCACTGTTCCTAGACTGTCGTTGTAAATAATAATTTGTTCTTAACTGACTTGCCTAGTTATTAAATAAAGGTTCAATAAAACATACTTTAAAAAATTTTCAATAATAATCATAGGCTGCACTGAAATCTAACAGTAAAGCTCCCACAATCTTCTTATTATCAATTTCTTTCAACCAATCATCAGTCATTTGTGTCAGTGCAGTACTTGTTGACTGCCCTTCTCCATAAGCATGCTGAAAGTATTTTGTTAATTTGTTTACAGAGAAATAGCATTGTACTTGGCCAAACACAATTTTTTTCCAAAAGTTTGCTAAGAGCTGGCAGCAAGCTTATAGGTCTGCTCTCTGTTTATGTTAGAACCAGTAAAGGCCCCTTTACCACTCTTGGGTAGCGAAATTACTTTGGCTTCTCTTGAGGCCTGAGGACTTTCCTCTAGGCTCAGATTAAAAATATGACAGATAGTATCTGACTCTATAGCCACTCCTATCTTCAGTAGCAATTCCATCTAAGTTGTCATTGCCAGGAAGTTTGTCATTATTGATCGACAACAATAATTTTTCCACCTCTCCCACACTAACTTTGCAAAATTTTAACTTGCAATGCTTTTCTTTCATAGTTTATGTATGCATGAATACAATAGCTCTCTGTTCGTTGTTGACATTTCCTGTCTAAGTTTGCACACTTTGGCAATGAAATAATCATTAAAATAATTGGCAACATCAAATGGTTTTGTGATAAAATAAGCCATTTGATTCGGTGAAAGACGGAGTTGAATTGGTCTTTCTGCACATTAGTACTCTAAAGTTTTTTCCCCATCATTCTTTATATCATATGCAACTTTTCAGGGAAGTCAGGAACCAATACACACAGTCAGTTAGGAAAGCAAAGGCTAGCTTTTTCAAACAGAAATTTGCATCCTGTAGCTCTAATTCCAAAGGTTTTGGGACACTGTAAAGTCCATGGAGAATAAGAGCACCTCCTTCCAGCTGCCCACTGCACTGAGGCTAGGAAACACTGTCACCACCAATAAATCCTTGATAATCGATCATTTCAATAAGCATTTCTCTACGGCTATCCATGCTTTCCTCCTGGCTACTCCAACCCCAGCCAACAGCTCCGCACGCCCTGCAGCTACTTGCCCTGCAGCTACTTGTCCAAACCTCCCCAGCTTCTCCTTCACCAAAATCCAGATAGCAGATGTTCTGAAAGAGCTGCAAGACCTGGACCTATACAAATCAGCTGGGCTAGACAATCTGGACCCTCTCTTCCTAAAATTATCTTCTGCCATTGTTGCAACCCCTATTACCAGTCTGTTCAATCTCTTTCGTATCGTCTGAGATTCCTAAAGATTGGAAAGCGGCCGTGGTCATCCCCCTCTTCAAAGAGAGTTGAGATTGGGATGGAAGTTCACCTTCCAGCAGGACAATGACCCCAAGCATACGGCTAAAGCAACACTTAAACATTTAAATGTCTTGGAATGGCCTAGTCAAAGCCCAGACCTCAATCCAATTGAGAATCTGTGGTGTGACTTAAAGATTGCTGTACACCAGCTGAACCCATCCAACTTGAAGGAGCTGGAACAGTTTTGCCTTGAAGAATGGGCAAAAGTCCCAGTGGCTAGATGTGCCAAGCTAATAGAGACATACCCAAAGTGACTTGCAGCTGTAATTGCTGCAAAAGGTGGCTCTAAAAAGTATTAACTTTGGGGGGTGAATAGTTATGCATGCTCAAGTTTTCCGTTTCTTTTGGTCTTATTTGTTGTTTGTTTCACATTTTAATTCCAGGTTGTAAAAGGCAACAAAATAGGAAAAATGCCAAGGGGGTGAATACTTTCACAAGCCACTGTACATTGTTTATATTCAGTCATATTCCCAGACCTATTTCCATGGTTAATTGCGATGGATCGCTCTTTCAGATTTGCACGAATGCTGCCATCCATCCACGGTTTCTGGTTAGGGTAGGTTTTAATAGTCACAGTGGGTACAACATCTCCAATGCACTTCTTTATAAACGCACTCACCGAGTCAGCGTATAGGTCGATGTTGTTCTCTGAGGCTGACTGGAACATATTCCAGTCCGCATATTCAAAACAATCTTGAAGCGTTGCTTCCGATTGGTCGGACCAGCGTTGAAAGGTTCTCATCACTGATACATCCTGTTTGAGTTTCTGCCTATTAGATGGTAGGAGCAAGATGGCGTCGTGGTCAGATTTGCCGAAGGGAGGGCAGGGGAGGGCTTTGTATGCATCGCGGAAGTTAGAGTAGCAGTGGTCGAGGGTATTGCCCATGTGTGTAGCGCAATCAATATGCTGGTAGAATTTAGGTAGCCTTGGGATATGTGGCTACCAGTTTGCATATAGTCCAGTGAAGTTTATTGATGGTCATATTGGTATCTGCTGGAGGGGGAATGTACACAGCTGTGACTATAACTGACGAGAATTCTCTTGGTAGGTAAAATGGCCAGCATTTGATTGTACGGAATTCTAGGTTGGATGAGCAGATGGACTTGAGTTTCTGTATGTTGTTATGATTACACCATGAGTCGTTAATCATGAAGCATACACCTCCGCCCTTCCTCTTCCCAGAGAGGTGTTTATCTCTGTCAGCACGATGCATGAAGACGCCCGGTGGTTGAACCGATTCCGAAAACATATCCAGAGAGAACCATGTTTCTGTGAAATGGAGAATGTAACAATCTCTGATGTCTCTCTGGAAGGCAACTCTTGCTCGAATTTCATCTACCTTGTTGTCAAGAGACTGGACATTGGCTAGTAGTATACTCTGGAGCGGTGGGCGATGTGCACGTCTATGGAGCCTGATCAGGTGGCTGCTTCATCTGCCCCTTCTGCTGTGCCGTTGTTTTAGGTCGACTACTGGAATTAACTCCATTTTCCTGGTGGTCCTAACAGAGGATTGGCATCTGGAAAGTCGTATTCCTGGTCGTAATGTTGGTAAATTGACATTGCTCTTATATCCAATAGTTCTTCCCGGCTGTATATAATAATGCTTCAGATTTCCTGGGTTAACAAGGTAAGAAATAACACATAAAAAAACAAATACTGAATAGTTTCCTCAGGACTCAAAGCGAGGCGACCATCTCTGTCGACGCCATCACAGTAGAAATGTTACATTTTTTGTCACACCCTGATCTTTCACCTGTCTTTGTGATTGTCTCCAACCCCCTCCAGGTGTCTCCCATCTTCTCCATTATCCCCTGTGTATTTATACCTGTGTTCTCGGTTTGTCTGTTGCCAGTTCATTTTGTTTTGTCAAGCCTAACAGCGTTTTTACCTCTGCTCCTGTCTCTCGATTTTTCTTGTTTCCTAGTTTTCCTGATGTTGACCATTCTACCATTCCAGTATTTTACTTGCTATATTGTATTTACTTTGCCATCATGGCCTTTTTTGCCTTTACCTCCCTTCTCACCTCATTTGCTCACATTGTATATAGACTTGTTTATACTGCATTATTGACTGTATGTTTGTTTTTACTCCATGTGTAACTCTGTGTCGTTTTATCTGTCGAACTGCTTTGCTTTATCTTGGCCAGGTCGCAATTGTAAATGAGAAATTGTTCTCAACTTGCCTACCTGGTTAAATAAAGGTAAAATAAAATAAAATAAATAAATAAAAATTCTGCCTGCCCTGACCCTGAGCCTGCCTGCCGTCCTGTACCTTTGCCCCACCTATCTGGATTACTGACTTCTGTCTGCCCTGGACCTGCTTTTTGCCTGCACCTGTTCAATTAATAAACTGTTGTTACTTTGACGTTGTCTGCATCTGGGTCTTACCTGAAACGTGATAAGTGTGCAGTAAGTAAGCCAGTCAGATGTGCAGCCAGACTTATTAGCCACCCTTTTTGCCCCATCTCTTTCAACCATGCAGTTTTTCAATTCCTCATCAATCCATGGAGCCTTAACAGTTCTAACAGTCAGTTTCTTACAGGTGCATGTTTATCAATAATTCATAAATTCATGCTCCTAATTAATCACATCAGAACAACAAATATTTGTATGTGCAAAGCTTCTATAATGTTTAATATAGTTATGTTAAAAAATAAAACGCCATCTAGATGTTTCAGGAACAGGATTCTGAACAGGTTTCATAATGTTTACTGAATCGACCAACAGACTTTCAGGACAAACATATTTGTTTGTACACAGATGGTTCATTCTCTCTAGTGTACTTACCACTAGTTTCCCTCGGGCAGGTTCATACTATCAAACTTACACAGAGAAGCATTGAACAGATTGTGGTACATAGTATCTGTTTCAAATATAAATCAGTTCAAATCATGATCTGCATAACCAAGTGTAAGTGTGAGCCTGCCCAACTAGTGCCTGCCTTAAGCACACTCTTCAATACACTAGAAAGGAATGTGTATGAACAATATCTGTGTATAAACAATGTCTGTTTTCACTTAATGATTTTGGCAGGACACTAGTAAGGGCAAACAGTCAGTGTCTCTGCATAAAGCTCGCTAGAGGGGTTATATGCTGTGGACTGATCCACAGTATCAGTGACACAGAGGCATGAGACTCTACCAGGAAATAAACTTTGCAGCCAGACCTTCTAGCCCTCTGTATGTAATTCAAATCGTCAGTTTGTTCACCTCCCTGTTTGATGCTGACGAATTTAGTACGGAGGTGAGAAATAGCTGGGCTGGATCTTTGGCTCGGGGTCTAGCAGAACAGTGAGTATATGTACTTAGCCACCCTCCCTACTCTCTGGCTGTGTCTGACAAAGTGACTAGCTGTCAAATCCTTGCTCCTCCATCCTTGTTTCCTGAATTCTTCTCAAAGCACATTGGAGGAGAGGATCCAAGGTCTGTCCCCCGGACCTCCTCCAATGAGCTTTTGCATGGAATTTAGGAAACCAGGGCGGAAACACTGTGTGTCATGTCAGGCCATTCAAGCTAAGCCACTTATTAGCGAGGCAGATCAGGTTAGAGGTAAAATAGTCTCGTGCTGCCATATCTCCAAAATCACGTTGTTCCCACTCCTCCCTTGGAGTAGGGAAACCTGGTTCGCAACGAGGATATAGGCAAGGTTATCTAACATAGCAGGTGTAAAAGAAATGCCTGAGCGGGGTCACAGAAACCGGAAGCATCTGGGTTTCTGGCTTTGCCTTCCTCTCTGCTTTTCCCCTAAAACACCAGATGCTTCCATTTCTTTTTGACATCGCTGAGGGTGGAGGTATATACATATGTGTGCGTTTTACCTGGCAGCAGCTTTGGGTCTGAGATGTCTGTGAAAAGACTGCTTAGATATCATTTAAAGACGGGGTGAAACGAGGACAGGCTCTTTGCTCTCAAATGGGATTGAAAGTATAATGTATAAGGTCAGAGGAGGGAGGTACTGGTGTTTATGTTTCCTAGGAACGCGAAGCGAGGCGGCCATCTCTGTCGGCGCCGGAAGTCATACAGGCCATCAGACTGTTAAACAGCCACCACTAACATTGAGTGACTGCTGCCAACACACTGACTCAACTCCAGCCACTTTAATAATGGGAATTGATGGAAATTGATGTACAATATATCACTAGCCACTTTAAACAATGCTACTTAATATAATGCTACTTAATATAATGTTTACATACCCCACATTATTTATCTCATATGTATACATATATACTGTACTCTATATCATCTACTGCATCTTTATGTAATACATGTATCACTAGCCACTTTAAACTATGCCACTTTGTTTACATACTCATCTCATATGTATATACTGTACTCGATACCATCTACTGCATCTTGCCTATGCCGCTCTGTACCATCACTCATTCATATATCTTTATGTACATATTCTTTATCCCTTTACACTTATGTGTATAAGGTAGTAATTTGGGGAATTGTAAGCTAGATTACTCGTTGGTTATTACTGCATTGTCGCAACTAGAAGCACAAGCATTTCGCTACACTCGCATTAACATCTGCTAACCATGTGTATGTGACAAATAAAATGTGATTTGATTTGATTTGATTTTATGTGGACTTTTAAAAACAAAGGGAGACAACTCTAGGCCTACCGTAACATTCATATCAAGAACATTGGCTTTATGCAAACTACTGTGTATCAAAACATATGGTACCAGTCAAAGTTTGGACACACTATTTTCTTCATTCTTATATTGTAGAATAATAGTGAAGACATCAAAACTATGAAAAAACACATAAGGAGTCATGTAGTAACCAAAAAAGTGTTAAAAAAACAAAATATTTTTTCTTTGTATAACGATGTACCCTGAGAGTCGGGAAGCAAGTTCAAGAAACACGAACAACGCACAGACTGGAACAGAAACAATAATGTCTGGGGAAGGAACCAACGGAACCACATATATAGGGAAGGTGATCAGGAAGGTGATGGAGTCCAGGTGAGTCTGATGACACAGAGGTGGGCGTAACGGAGGTAACAGGTGTGTGCCATAATGAGGCATGCTGGCCTGGTGACCTAGAGGCCGGAGAGGGAGCACACGTGACACTGAGATTCTTCAAAGTAGCCACCCTTTGCCTTGATGACATCTTTGCACACTCTTGGCATTCTCTCAACCAACTTCATGAGGTAGTCACCTGGAATGCATTTCAATTAACAGGTGTGTCCTTTTAAAAGGTCATGTGTGGAATTTCTTTCCTTCTTAATGTATTTGAGCCAATCAGTTGTGTTGTGACAAGGTAGGGGTGTTATACAGAAGATAGCCCTATTTGATAAAATATCAAGTCCATATGGCAAGAACAGCTCAAATAAGCAAAGTGAAATCCTTACTTTAAGGCATGAAGGTCAGTCAATTCGGAAAATGTCAAGAACTTTGAAAGTTTCTTCAAGTGCAGCCACAAAAACCATCAAGCGCTATGATAAAACTGTCTCTCCAGAGGACCGCCACAGGAAAGGAAGACCCAGAGTTACCTCTGCTGCAGAGGATAAGTTCATTAGAGTTAACAGCCTCAAAAATTGCAGCCCAAATAAATGCTTCACCTAGCTTTACCTAGCATGAACTTGTAGATGACCTGGAGCCAGTGGGTCTGGCGACGAATATGTAGCGAGGGCCAGCCGACTAGAGCATACAGGTCACAGTGGTGGGTGGTATAAGGTGCTTTAGTAACAAAGCGGATGGCACTGTGATAAACTGCATCCAGTTTGCTGAGTAGAGTATTGGAAGCCATTTTGTAGATGACGTCGCCGAGGATCGGTTGGATAGTCAGTTTTACTTGGGTAAGTTTGGCGGCGTGAGTGAAGGAGGCTTTGTTGCGAAATAGAAAGCCAATTCTAGATTTGATTTTGGATTCGAGATTTTTGATATGAGTCTGGAAGGAGAGTTTACAGTCTAGCCAGACACCTAGGTACTTATAGATGTCCACATATTCTAGGTCGGAACCATCCAGGGTGGTGATGTTCAGAGGAGACTGTGTAAATCAGGTCTTCATGGTCAAATTGATGCAAACAAACCACTACTAAAAGACACCAATAAGAAGACGAGGCTTGCTTGGGTCAAGAAACACGAGCAAATGGACATTAGACCGGTGGAAATCTCTTTTGGTCGGCTGAGTCCGAATTTGAGATTTTTGTTTCCAACTGTTGTGTGTTTGTGAGACGCAGAGTGGGTAAACAGATGATCTGCATGTGTGGTTCCCACCGTGAAGTATTGAGGGGGAGGTGTGATGGTGTTTTGGTGCTTTGCTGGTGACACTGTCGATTATTCATTTAGAATTCAACACACCTCCAGGCTGACCCAACACACCTCCAGGCTGTGTAAGGATTATTTGACCAAGGAGAGTGATGGAGTGCTGCATCAGATGTCTTGGCCTCCACAATCAGCCGACCTCAACCCAATTGAGATGGTTTGGGATGAGTTGGACTACAGACTGAAGGAAAAGCAGCCAACATGTGCTCAGCATATGTGGGAACTCCTTCTAAACTGTTGGAAAAGCATTCCAGGTGAAGCTGGTTCAGAGAATGCCAAGAGTGTGCAAAGCTGTTATCAGGGCAACAGCTACTTTAAAGAAACTGTAAACATTTTTTTATTTGTTCAACACTTTCTTCCTGAATACATGATTCCGTATGTGTTATTTCATAGTTTGGATGTCTACAATAAAGAAAAATGAGTAGGTGTGAGCGACCTAAAACCCTACTTTCCTTTTTTCCTTAAGTAACCTTTTGTCTTACGTAACCAAACTGAACATATCCAACTAATTTGAGTGAACCGGATTTACATTTACTATGTTACGTCTAGTCTATGAGATCAGGCTGAGGAAATTCCCCTGGACCAAAAGCTAATAAGTCAGCTGACCTCTACTGACTCTGGCATTATCTTAAGACTGACACATTTCCCTGGAAGCCAGTGCCGTACCTTAGTTAAAACAAGCAGCTACTGTAAAGGATTGTCATAGGTCAAAATGAAACAAATTGGTGAATGTCAAGTACGTTTGGCCCAGGAGTTTAATTGTGTTGGCTATTCCTTACAAGACATGCCGTTTAAATAGACTAGAGTTCCACTCTGCCATAGACTACAGAGGCTCTCCGCACAAACAAGTATGATGGGTAGTATCCCTGTACAAGACAAGGATATTATTACATTTGTGGAAAATAACTTCGAAGCTTAGCTTCGCCACAAGAGATGTATCCCTGACTGAGGTTTTCATAACGGTGTTATTAATGTCAACGGGAAAAGCCTGACTTGTAACAAACTGTCCTTCCTTGTCTTTGAGTAATGGTATGACATAGGACTCATAGAGAGAGCAGTAGAGGGGCAGGGCTCTCCAAGTGGGTTGGTCCTCTTGGACTCCAACCAACTCAATTGCCTTGCTGTGAACGATTCTCTTACCTCACAGGAAGCTTTTCAGTCGTGGCAAAAACATGCCCAACAAGATTCCCCTTCGCAAAGCAAGGGTGTATTTACTTGCATCTAAGACATATTTGATTATCCTGTTGTCTAGGTTACACAAAGCACACAATGAGTAGTCTCAGAGTTGCCTGTAATTACAGTTTTGAGAACAGCCTCTCTCCCTCCTCCAAGGCTTTAATGTGCAGAATGAATACACTTAACGAGGGAACCAGCCTTCTGGCTTATTCTTCTTCACACATGTGGACACGGAAATCATCAAATATAGTCCATGCTTATAGGCTGTCCTGTACTTAATCATCATTACAAGTCTTGAACTCCTGAACTCAGATATATGACCACAAATGACTTAATCTCTCTGATTATAATTACTAGTCTGTAATTATTTGGTTATTATTCAGCGTGACTAATTTTGTGTTGAGAGATTTGATGAGCGACAATCAGGAGGAGTTACACTGTTTATGTAAAAACCTACAAACAGAACATACTGGGTCAATATCTATGTATTTATTATGAGGCCATATGAATGGATTTACTAAAGGCGAATTTAGCATGTTATCCACATGACATTAAAGTTCACAACAGTTTGAACCTAAACCTCCTCACAGAAATGTGTCTGTCAGAGCATGCACACTAGCTACCTCCCTCTGGGTTTAAATCCATTGCCAGGAGAGGTTGCTGCTGTAGGAATGGGAGTGGCCTGACGTATACCTGGCCTGACACTCAAATATAATAAAGAATAGTACATGAGCCCTCATCAGAGCCCCTCACATGAGCACAGAGCGAATACCAGACTATGTAAGTATTGACAGAAAAAGGCGGATTGTAGGTAAATGCCAGTAAAATACAACACAAAATTTGGAAAATCAGACACAGTCATCATCATTGTCAAGTTCTTAGTGTTTTGAGACATAGATGGTAGAACAATTTTACATTGATTTATACTAATCAAAGCCTTTTCTCCAAAACTATTGTTGTTGTCCTCAGCATTTCAAATCAGACAGAGTCAAAAAGCCTTCTTCAAGTTCATGGGCAGTAATAGCAGACTGCAGAAAATGCCCATGATCCACCAAAAGGACTGTGCAGTGAGGAGAGGTCGGTTGAGGGGGGGGATACTACAGAAAATGCCCATGATCTACCAAAAGGACTGTGCAGTGAGGAGAGGTCGGTTGAGGGGGGGGAATACTATAGTGGGTGACATGAAAGAAAGAAGAAGGGGGAGAAGAGAAGTGTGGATGAGTAGCAGAAGAGAAGGAGTGTCTGGGTCGCTTCCATCAGGAATCGTCTCCATGTCTGGTCTCCTGGAACGAGGTTGGGGAGCTCCAGCACTCCAAATGAGAGAGAGAGAGAGAGAGAGAGAGAGAGAGAGAGAGAGAGAGAGAGAGAGAGAGAGAGAGGACTAAAGCAAAGTTGCAATCTCTCTCTGCTGAAGAAATCACAGGACTGTGCTCATCAGATATAAACATGTCACCATGAAACTAGGTCACCCCCATCTCCTCTCCACAGATCAACCAGAGGGATCCACAATCCACAGTCGCTAGTTAAGTAGCCAGCTTCACTCCATCGCGACCTTCACCTGTGTACATTGGTGCAGCACCTCCACATATGACATGGCCCACTTTCGCCCCTGCGCTGTCTTTCTCTGAGAGGCTAGTAAAGATGGTGGAGGAGGCATACTCAATCTTCTTTTCTCCTCTGTCTTTTTCTCCCCTCCCCCCGCCTTCACCGCCACCCCTTTAACAGGCATTCCAGACAGGCCAGTGCTACTGTGGCGTGGAAGGAGAAGAGGGAGGGGGCAGAGCGAGGCTGTGATCATTGGAGAGGTCATAGATCTCAGAGGAACTGCCTGGGGAGGGAGAAGCAGTGGCACGCACATGGGCTGGGAAAGAACTCTGCTGAGGCTGGAAACAGCAGAATAAACGCAGGCACTATTTTTAGTAGACTCAAACCAGATATCCAGACTCCAGTAAAAAAGTTTTACATTTGGACCATTACAATTCAACATTTGGATCTTTATACAATAAGTTGATATGAGTGAATCAGTTAGTACTTGGTTATTGGGGCGGCAGGGTAGCCTAGTGGTTAGAGCGTTGGACTAGTAACCGGAAGGTTGCAAAATCAAAACCCGAGCTGACAAGGTACAAAACTGTCATTCTGCCCCTGAACAGGCAGTTCCTAGGCTGTCATTGAAAATAAGAATTTGTTCTTAACTGACTTGCCTAATTAAATAAAGGTTCAATTGAATGATATTCAAGCATTTTTGTACCCATGTACAGTACCTTTGCCTTTTGTTCACATAATTAGGATTTGCCTTCTATTCATATTTTACTTTGTAGAGTTCGACATTAAAATCCAATCATCCTTGAACTCTGCCTCACGGCTCCAGAGGCATTATATATTTTACACTCCAGTGTTTAGGCAAAATATTTTCTCAGCAAGCTCCACTCCAATTCATTACTGTAATCCATAAATTATGTTAAAGGTCTTTGTTGGAGAAGCCCCATAAATCCAAGACAGAAGGTGGAAGTTACAAGCTTGTGAGGGAAGCTGAACATCTGGCATCAAACAAACCTCGAGCTCCTTTTCATCCCCTTGCTTGTTTGAAATGGCTGTTTTCATCATTCCCTTTTTGATAGAAAATATGGAGCTTTATTGCAACATGTTTCAAGGGCTTATTATGTGTGGCAATTGAGAAACACAAACATACACATACACATGCACCAACACACACACACACAGTAACAAGAGTTTTGGTTCAGCAAGGAAGCTGAATCTTTTAATATCAGCAACCACAGACCTCCTTGGACTACAAACGTATTTAGAAAACCAAAGCTCTAGTCCTCACATGGAGAGACTTACTGAACCAAACTGTTTAGCTTTGCACACGTATACGTACACATTACTTGCAATGGTTGACAACAATGTCTATTGCAGGTTTAAAATTCAAATTGAACTCTCCTGTATTGCAGAACTGTGGGAAAGAAAAGTATCTAAAGCAACGTTTCCACTGGCACCTAAAATTAGGGAGAATTTCGAGCTGGCTTGAATGAAATTCTCACATTCGAGCTGGTTCGAGGGAAACCCGGGATAGCGCAGCCCAGTTTCACAGCTGCTGCCAGCTCGATTAGAATTCGGGATGATGGCGCCGTTACTATGCAACCACCAGCTGATCACTGCTGGATGCTGACACAGCGTTCGGCTAGCTCGTCTGGGCTTGTTGCTGTTGTAGCGCGTAGGCAAGCAGTCCTGAGGTAGTTAGACATGACACGAATTAACACCATAGCTGAATCTTTCATTCATTTTTGCACTACACAATAAACTTTTATGAGAACAATCAGCCCTCAAATGCTAGCTACCTAACGTTAGCTAGAAAATCAGAGTTGAAACAAGCTAGCTAGCTAACGTGAGCTAGCATGGGTTTTAGCTGGCCAGGTCGTATCGAAAGCTACATCATATCAAACCTGTCGTCTGGTTAGCTAGCTCGCTAATATCCAATGTCATCGCTAGCAAGGTAGGAATTTAGCTATCCGGTTATGCTAGCGACAACGCTAACCATTTAGCTAGCTAAATACAAGGCTGAGTCTGGGGTAACGTTAGTTATATAATGGTGAGGGTGTATGCAATTCTTCAACATCGTTCTAGCTAGCAACATTAGCGAAGCCAGCCGCAGTCACATATTGGCTACCTAGTAACTTGGCATAATTTCTGAAGGCAGTGGAAAGCGCATGTCGATCTAGCCCACCAAGGCCAGCCCAACACGGGGCTTCAAAGTGCCAGTGGGAAGCGCATGTCGAGCTAGCCCACCAAGGCCAGCCCAACACGGGGCTTCAAAGTGCCAGTGGGAAGCGCATGTCGAGCTAGCCCACCAAGGCCAGCCCAACACGGGGCTTCAAAGTGCCAGTGGGAAGCGCATGTCGAGCTAGCCCACCAAGGCCAGCTCAACACGGGACTGGAGCTGGAGCTTAAAGTTAGTGAGGGAGATATGGGGCTCCAGCTTCAGGGATTTTTGCAATTTGTTCCAGTCATAACTAGAAGGAAAGGCGGCCAAAGGAGGAATTGGCTTTGGTGGTGACCAGTGAAATATACCTGCTGGAGCGCTTGTATGGGTGGGTGCTGCTATGGTGACCAGTGAGCTGAGATAAGGTGGGGCTTTACCTAGAAAATACTTATAGATTACCTGGAGCCAGTGGGTTTGGCGACGAATATAAAGCGAGGATCAGCCAACGAGAGCATACAGGTCGCAGTGGTGGGTAGTATATGGGGCTTTGGTGACAAAACGGATGGCACTGTGATAGACTGCATCCAATTAGCTGAGTAGCGTGTTGGAGCCTATTTTGTAAATGACATCGCCACTAGGCCACCCTTGGGCGGCAGTTTTAGTTCCTTTATTAAAGAACATGAATAACCACCACGCTGCATTTTGGTCCGCTCCTCCTTCACCACAGTAAAACCCTTACAATGAGGGGAAACAGAGGGTTAAATACACAACAGGTAATGAATGGGACTGAAAACAGGTGTGTGGGAAGACAAGACAAAACCAATGGAAAATGAAAAATGGATCAATGATGGCTAGAAGACCGGTGACGTCGAACGCCGAGCACCGCCCAAACAAGGAGAGGCAACGACTTCGGTAGAAGTCGTGACAGATATTCATGTTTGTCTAACTCAAATTTGAGGCTGCCTGTTGTCAGTCAAGTCACATGCCGTGCCATATTCAACAAAGCAATAGTTAATAATTGTTATGTCTTCATTTGAATGGACCTTCTACTTTGCCACACCCCTGTACTTATAGTCTGCACCGAGGAATTTGAAGAGCATTTTCCAAATTGTTGTACATGTTGTACAAATTGTTGTACATGAAATTAGACCCATTAGACCCATAACACAGTGGAGAAAAAGGTGGCTCTCCCTCACGCTATGGAATGCTAATACAAAGGCGACACAAATCAAACTTTTATCAACCTTTCAAGTTGACGAGTAACAGTTTATTTATTAAAGCGAATCGATAGTGCATATCTACGCTATTTTTGGCTATCAGTTATGGAGACCAGCTTTGCTGGGGAGCTCCTCGGGCTAGAGGAGATTAATTGAGACTGGCAGAGAGCTCCAGCCAGTCTGTCTACAGTCAAAGAGCCCTTTCAGGCTAGGAGTGCCTCAATTTATAGCCTTGTATCTATTGTGAGCCTCTTTACAGGCATAGAAGAACTATACTGCTTTTCTTTTGATGATTTTGATATGTGGGGAAGATTAATAGGAATTATGTCTGTTTGTGGAGCTCTGTTGCTATATGCACGGACTTGCACAGGCTTGTGGCACTATATCTGACATTTTTTATTTTGGACTGTACAGCACAGTGTAAAAACAGATGCTACTCATAAAGATACTGCACATCAATGTTTTCTGTGGGACTATGTATATTAATGTATGGTATATAACAGGTCTTAAGAGATTCTGTGGGACTATGTATATTAATGTATGGTATATAACAGGTCTTAAGAGATTTTGGTAATATGTTGTATTTTTTAAGTTCCTCTTCAACCTATGGAGATTACTACAGTGATAACATTGTTTTTTACGTTACTTAGAAACAGCTTTTCAACTGCTTTAGGTTATTACACAAAAACAGTCCCTCACATGTTAATGCAATGTTGTTACTAGTTTTATTAGTGTTACTACATGGGCATAAACAATGTAATGCAAGGTGTTACTGAGATGGTGCATATCAATGGGATCAAGGGTTGGGGTTAATTCCACAAATTCAATTCTAATTCAATTCTCTCTCCCTGTAAATTCAATTTAATTCAATTCAAATTCCAGGTCAATAATTGAATTCACAGATAACTAAATTCCTCTTAATTCCAATGTTAGGTAAATTCCAAGAATTGAATTCCCAATTCAATATTATCCCCAACAATTTCACATATTCAATTCATTTCCGTCAGACTTTGAGGCTAATCATGTCACTGTTCAGAAAGCCTAGCTATACTAGAAATATATAAATACACATATATATAAATATATAAATACATTCAAATTATTTAAAACAAATCCTGCAGTCATTATTTTTTAACTAAGTGCAGTAATTCCATTAACTGGGAAATGTAAAAATTCAATTCCAAAGACAAAATATTTTTTGAATTCCAATTCTAAACAGTCTTATTCCAATTCCATAACTTAGTGTTGATATTCGAATTGAATTGAATGTAAATTATTCACTTCATGAGTAAATTCAAGAATTGAATTGGAATTTCACATTCGAATTGACCCCAACTCTGATGGGGTCACCTGTAATTCACAACGAAATACTATAATGCTGTGTGTCGAGGTTCACCATGCAAGTTATATAGTAAGTGTGAAAGTAGAAAATCTTAATTATGTCTACTGTTTATATTTTAAACGTCAACTAAATGCACAGCTCAAAAGTGACACTCACTATGACAAACCAGTACAATACCAATAGATGCCCGATTGTGTTTTTACTGTCACAATGCTCTGAAGTGTATCAACCGTGACCTTGAGATTTTCTGACTATAATCTTAGCGACACTGTCCCTTCTGCCACAGTTCAATGAACAATGGCTCCCTCACATGAACAACAGCCAGTTAATCATGGATGCTTTAATGTTCATATAGTCAGTAGCGGTGTTGGAGATCACGCAGCAGCAAGGTGAACCGGTTTATATGTTGGAGAAGGAGATAGAAGTTTCAGTTGTGGAAGGAAACAACAGCATTTGGAGAACCTTTCTCTTTGTCTGCATTTTGGGGTTTTGAGATGCATTGGTGAGTGACGCATTTCATGTGTCTTTTGTCAATGTGCATTATAGGATTGGCCGTGTGAACATTCTCAGCTTCTCAGCTCTTTTAAGCTATGCATTTAAAAATAAATAAGGCATGCATTTTCTGGGTGAAGCCTGCACGTTATCTTTTATTTATTATAATGCACCTGAAGTGAAAAAAGGTCTTATTGATCAACATTTGAGCCAGAGTGAATCTGTCAAATATAATATGTATACTGTAAATAACATACAAATATGCATTTAAGCTTACATTCTGCCAACTATTTGATTCCAACCTACTGTATGACAACACCAGACAATATTTTGTTCAAATAAATAAAAAAATCCTACAGGGCTGTTAGACGCTCAATTCTTAATTTGTTACCTTATGAGTTGTGTTTGATTGACATTCAGTAATAACACTTAACACTTATTAACACTAATCGTACTCATCAAAATTAGAATCAAAGTATTGAAAGGCGTCTTGCAGATTGTGGCAGCATATTTCTGTGGCCTACTTTGAGAGCGTCGTTGAGTACGCTGTGACAGTTGGAGGTCTGAAAGCACTTACTGTACATTTCAATATCCTTCATTACCATACTAAAAAGTGCTGGTATGAAAGTCACCCAGTCTGATGGAGCATTTATGGTATGCCATGGTAATTCACAGGTTCTGGGCCCAACCATGGCAAATCTGACCAAGCTGTGTAAAGTAATGTGAAAAGACATGGTTGACAATGTTGTCAGTGAAATGCATCACAAATATGCCCCTGGGAATGTATCACCGTCCGTTGGCCATGATTATAGAAATATATATGAGGCAAAAGCAGTTTAGGAACACACAGTAGTTCCTCTCTATGGCTTTAGTCTTGAGCAATAGTGCTACTACATCTGAACCCAATATGATACACATCTGCCAACAGTAACATTCTGTAAATGGGAACTGATTTTTACAAGCTTCAAAGATGCCACAAAAAGAGAGTGGGATAGGGCCTGAGTGAAAAGCTATATTGAATGCTCTCCTTAACGACTGTGGTTCTTATACATAGGGCTTCATTAGAAAATTATTTACTATGTGAAAGTGTTATACACATGTTATATACATATGCAGAAAGGCTTATAGAAGAGAGGGGATGGGCAAAGGGATGGGGCTACTGTTTTGGTCTATTATAGTTCATCATATGGGGTAGTGAGGAGTAAGCAAAAGGCATCACTTACTTCAAATCCATCCATTCAGTCATCATAAAAGGAACTGTTCCTTGATTTTGTCATGCTTATAGTCCTATACAGACTGTAGCAACAAACTAATAGGCTGTATATTCTGTCTTGAAAACAAAAAACAAGTATGACAAACTGCCAGTATTGGAAAGTTGTTCCAAAGTTCAAGTCAATAAAATACATTTCAGAGTTCATACTATTGTCATAAATGTATCATCACTGAAGTTACTTTGAAACTTTCACACTTTCGAGATACTGTATCTCTAACTTAATCTATTGGTGGCCATTATTGTCACATCCAGTGCAAATCTGACAGGCGATGAGAAAAACGGATGGATTTTGTAACTCTATCGGCTAAGAGGCAGATTGTGCAAACGTGGGAGCTAGTCTAAGTCTGGAGACAGTGTTCTGCAGCGTCCTACATCTGAAATGTGGTTCAGGGATCTGGGGGAGGGCACTGACCTGAAGAGAATGTGTTTAAGAGCTGAAAGACATGCAGCTTTTAATAAGACATGGAGACAAGGAATTTGCTCTCTGGAATACTGGCGGGATGCATTTGAATTCAGAGACTTACCCACTGGGCACACACTGGATGAATCAATGTTGTTACGTTGAACCAATGTGGAATAGACGTTGAATTGACATCTGTACCCAGTGGATAGAGACTGGAGTTATTCCTTTGTTGATTGGCCTGAATTAGAGTGTAAAGCATTTGCTTCACTGAGACGTCTGGAAATGGTTTGAAATGTCTCTTTCCACTGAGTAGGTAGTTAAGAGGAGAGTTGTTGCTCTAAGGAAAAAGTGTCATATTTAGCTTTGAACCAACCAACCAACCAGTTGCAGTGACTGCTTTATCAGTTAGGAGAGAGGTGGAGATGTCATTGTATCAGGGCCCTAATGTTGAGATGATGATATAATGACAGGTTGGTATGCTCCATAAAAATATAAGTTATAATTACCTGCTAAATACCCTCAGGTCGGGACTTGTACCAAAACAGAACTGTATGGTTCATTTTTCTGTAAACCAAACCTGTCTGTGCTCTCTCTCCACTATAAAAAATGCATAGCTAATTGAATAACATGTATTGCAATTTTCCTCTCTCAAGAAATATCCTTACATAAGACATAACCTTGGCCAATTTGGTGCTTTTATAGATAGTATACAAAGCTGTACAACTTGGTGGGATGTTTTTATTGTGTTTCTGTCTTAACCCTCAGCCTGTGTTGTCTGTTAGCACACATTTGAATAACCTCTTTATGTAACAGTTCCTTCGGGCAGAAGCCCATGTCAGTGGCCATTAAGAACGGAGATGTTCCCCATTTTGTCCACCGTGTCAGGCTCATTGTGAGCTGCTTTGTGAACGGACTTCCCTACAGGCCCAGGAAATACCAGCTGGGTTTTGGTCAGCGTTTGGTACACTAACGGAAGGAAGCAATGCTTATAATATATGGTTCAAATGAATAAAAAAATACTAAAACCTGACAATATAACATTTTCACAGTTCAGTATTTAGGGCTGAAATTTGATATTTGTGTAGTTAGGACTTTTTTGACTAAAATGTAATAATTTGTCAGTATCAATACAATAATAGACCTAGTACTTTTGAAGGCCTTTTCTACAGTCTTTACTTTTGGGGACTGGATACTGTGCTATGTAGCATCTGGTTAAATGTTACAAACTCTGACATTAGGAGATAGTATCCAATTGCATAATTGGCTTTTAGTGGCTCTGTGAACTTTAGTAGACCCATCTTGAAGATCATCAAACGTCAGTACTACTGAGTGGCGATCACAGGCACATCCACTATCTATCTGCTCTAGTAACCGACATCTATAGCAGACATTTCCAGCCTCCTCACAGCACTAAACTATAATAACGGTTGACTTTCATAAATTCAGTATCATTATTATTATAATAATGTTCTGTTATGGAACAGGTAATAGAACATACAGTATATAATAATAATAATAATATAATATAATAGCCGATGGATAGCCAGGCCAGAGCCTGCGTGATCCATTGGTTAATCATGGGTGGGTGAATGTAGGGATTATATGGTCTTGTGGTTCAAATATAATTTTCCATCATCGTCGGCAACAGAACTCCAAGTCCTATCTGTGCTTCTCTACTGTGTATTCCCTGTTCATCTCAGAAAGGGGAGGAAATATTAGATTTGGTATGACTGTATGTACATTGTGTAATCATTTAATTCAATATTTGTATATTTGGATCATAGAGTTAAAGATGCGTTATAAAGGTTTTGTATTATTTGGTGTATGGTGTATCATTTCAGACAGTAGTTTTGAAAGTATGGGCTCACGAGGCAAAACGGGGGCCCGAAAATTGTGCACAACGTCATCCATTCGTATGATATGTTAGATACATATATGTAAATATATATATAATTCCAATTTGTACTTTATGTTATGAATTTGTAAGTCCCTGCATACCACTGCTGGCTTGCTTCTGAAGCTAAGCAGGGTTGGTCCTGGTCAGTTCCTGGATGGGAGACCAGATGCTGCTGGCTTGCTTCTGAAGCTAAGCAGGGTTGGTCCTGGTCAGTTCCTGGATGGGAGACCAGATGCTGCTGGCTTGCTTCTGAAGCTAAGCAGGGTTGGTCCTGGTCAGTTCCTGGATGGGAGACCAGATGCTGCTGGCTTGCTTCTGAAGCTAAGCAGGGTTGGTCCTGGTCAGTTCCTGGATGGGAGACCAGATGCTGCTGGCTTGCTTCTGAAGCTAAGCAGGGTTGGTCCTGGTCAGTTCCTGGATGGGAGACCAGATGTATGTAGGGATTATATGGTCTTGTGGTTCAAATATAATCTTCCATCATCGTCGGCAACAGAACTCCAAGTCCTATCTGTGCTTCTCTACTGTGTATTCCCTGTTCATCTCAGAAAGGGGAGGAAATATTAGATATTAGATAAATATTATGTACATTGTGTAATCATTTAATTCAATATTTGTATATTTGGATCATAGAGTTAAAGATGCGTTATAAAGGTTTTGTATCATTTCAGACAGTAGTTTTGAAAGTATGGGCTCACGAGGCAAAACGGGGGCCCGAAAATTGTGCACAACGTCATCCATTCGTATGATATGTTAGATACATATATGTAAATATATATATAATTGCAATTTGTATGATATGTTACAAATTCCAATTTGTACTTTATGTTATGAATTTGTAAGTACCTGCATACTACTGCTGGCTTGCTTCTGAAGCTAAGCAGGGTTGGTCCTGGTCAGTTCCTGGATGGGAGACCAGATGCTGCTGGAAGTGGTGTTGGAGGGCCTGTAGGAGGCACTCTTTCCTCTGGTCTACACAAATATCCCAATGCCCCAGGGCAGTGATGCTGTCGGGTGCTGTCTTACGGATGGTACGTTAAATGGGTGTCCTGACTCTCTGAGATCATCAAAGATCCCATGGCACTTATCGTAAGAGTAAGAGTCCTGGCTAAATTCCCAATCTGGCCCTCAAACCATCACGGTCACCTAATAATCCCCCGTTTACAATTGGCTCATTCATCCCCCTCCTCTCCCCTGTAACTATTCCCCAGGCCATTGCTGCAAATGAGAACGTGTTCTCAGTCAATTAACCTGGTAAAATAACGGATAAATAAATTAAATAAAAAAATGGACCCCGATCAATCTCATGAAATAACTAAGAGGAAATTTGAGATGACTTGGATTGCAAATGGCAAAGGCATTGATCAAGAGCCATGATTGTTATGGATAAATAAGATACGAGTGAACCTCCAGAGATGATTCCAGTAAAATACACCAATTTACAACAATCACACACAGTAAGTCAAGAAGGTTTGAACAAGGTTCATACGATAAACCTTGAAAAAACCTTTTCATTTCCACAAACCCTGTGCTTTGGGAAGAAGAGTGAAATGTTGTCCTTAAACCTTCCAAGCATTCCTAATTGCAATTTCAACATAGGCTCCACCATTCCTTGGCTGATATTATGACCAGTCTTGTGTTTACTACGTCTCCTCTTCTTTAGGGGCCTATTCATGCACAAAGCTGCTTACAGCTCCTTTAGTGCTTCCTGGACAGTAGGCCTATACTTGCCATGGGATTTCTACCGGACCAGCCCCCCCCCCCACATAATTAGGCCACCCACAGTCATACGCCTGGGATTGTGTACTCTGAAAGATTCCTGCGAACTTCATATTGGAAACTGACTGATTGGGAAGAATGGAATTGAAGTAGGGGCTCTGCTGCTTTTCAATTAATGTACCATTGAATACATTTAGGTAGCTAGCACCTTGGAGTTTTCCTTGTTTGTTAATTTGATGAACACTGTATCTGAAGGAGAAACTCCCTTTTTCAGTAGCAAGTTGCATTTTATTAGGCTATGACACAGGAATTCTCCATTTCTGATGAACAATCTGTGATTATAACCTTTGTTAGGCTGCTATATCAGTGTTATGAAGTGCATCAATGAATAGGGGAGACTATGTATTCACAATATAGCCTATTCAAATGCTACAGATGTGGATGAATATAATTAAGTGCGTTCCTGTTTATGAAAGGCTCCGTTATGAATCGTGCAGGCAGCAGCCCAGCTCTTATGATTGAATTTGTGGTCCTTTAGATTTCCATGAAATCGAATCATTCTGATGAATATAGTGTGACACAATTAAAGTGCATTAAATCCTACATTTTCAAGAACATTCCCTCAAAAGCTCTTCATCGTTTGGAGAAAGCAGCAAGAGAAGGGCTCTGGAAAGTCCCCTCTGTTGGTATGTTGTAAACATAGATGGTTCTATGATGCTTTTTATTTTTTTTTTACAATAAATTCAATTAATGATTTATCTCTAGTTCTCCAGAAGCCTCTCCCATTTCTTGGGAAAATAAAACATGAATGCATGCCCATAAATTAGGATGAGACCACTTAGGTTTAATGAAATTTTGAGCAATTAAATGTGTACTAGGAGGATAAAGTGACCTTTTGAATTGAGCTTAACACATGTATGTATTTCAGTGTAAAGGTATAGGAGATCCCCCCCCCCCCCCCCCCCCCCCCTCAGAAAAAAATCCTCTTCAAAACTAGATGTCACTTCACTTCCCGAAGTTGCTGCCTTCTTGGGACAACCTTGTAAAATATATTTAATCTCAATAGGATTTAGAAAAATACATAAAAACAAATATGTACAGTATGTGGTAAATAGGATAATCATGTAGCCCTAATGTGCTTCACAGCACTGCGCAGAGTTTTGAAACAAAGTTTCCATGGACCTCTTTGGTACTCCTATGCTTCAGCTACAATGGGAGTGGTTTTCATACCATAATGTAGCTAGTTCTCTTCTGCGGGCTGGGACCAATTAAGTAGCCTCTAGGCAACTTATTTGAAAACAAATGATTATCACTGTAAAATTATTACAACGCAGAAAGCCAAATAATCAGAAAATAAACATTACCAGGTATTCTCATTCATTATTTGGGTCTATAGTGTCATGGACAGACAATATGACACTAGATAGTAAGAAACGTTAACCTGTTCACATTAAGTTATGTACATCTCTTATGGCGGTTATCCTTGCCTGCAAAGGTACAATCTCAATAACCACTCACAGTCCAAGCTCTTTGTATGTTACCCAGGGGGAGCAGGAAGTCTTTGGTTTAATGATGCAGGTTTTGATTGACGTGCCAGTGTCACGCCAATAGAGTTAGGAATGATGGTGCTTTCAAGACAACTGGGAACTTGGAAAAAAAACAGGTCAAATCATGAATTCAGTTATCTTCAGGTCGGAACGTTGCAGCTCTAGAAAGATACCCAAGTTCTCAACATGGAATTCCGAGTTGAATGACTGTTCCAAAAAAAAAGTGTCTGCAAAGGCACTGAAGTCTAAGATTTACTAGCTCCGAGTTCCCAGTTGTTTTGAATGCGGCATTACAATTATTATTGGGGGATGAGGAGGACCTCCATGGACCATTTTTGTCCAGAAATCATTTAGACATTCATTGCATTTAATTTAAAAAATATATTTAACTAGGCAAGCCAGTTAAGAAAAAAATTATTGCTTACAATGACAGCCTACCGGGGAACAGTCTTGTTCAGGGGCAGAATGACAGCTTTTTACCTTGTCAGCTCAGGGATTCGATCCAGCAACCTTTCGGTTACTGGCCCAATGCTCTGTTGTAAAGCTGCACTCTGATAGTCGGGAAGCAAGTTCAGGGAGTGAGTAAATGTAATTAATAAATGAAACGCGTAACAAACATCGCACTGACATGAAACAGGAACAGAAACAATGACGACTGGGAAACCCCCCCCCCCCCCCCAAAGGGGAGTGACTTATACAGGGCAGGTGATCAAGGAGGTGAAGGAGTCCAGGTGAGTGTCATTATGAGCTAATGCGCGTAACGATGGAGACAGGTGTGCGCCATAAAGAGCAGCCTGGTGACCTAGAGGCCGGAGAGGGCGCACACATGACAATTGTAGTAACTGCGCTCTCTAGGGTTGCTATTTTCTTGAGTTTTATCGTGTCAATTCCTTTGTGACATTCCTGGATTAGTCATTATAAGTAATAAATACGATAGTCAGTCAGTTTAAAAGAGGTTAAGGGTACAAGACTGTGTCATAAACATTAAAACAGGTCTGTACCCAAACAATTTGAACTTCTACTTTTAAAAATCCACCTCTCTAACAACCAGTCTCTCACCATTGCCGCCTGCTATAGACCACACTCTGCCCGCAGCTGTGCTCTGGACACCATATGGGAACTGATTGTCCCCCATCAATCTTCGTGCTGCTAAACAACCTAAACTGGAACATGCTTAACACCCCAGCCATCCTACAATCTAAGCTTGATGCCCTCAATCTCACACAAATGATCAATGAACCTACCAGGCACCACCCCAAAGCCGTAAACACGGGCATCCTCATAGATATCATCCTAACCAACTTACCCTCTAAATACACCTCTTTTGTTTTCAATCAAGATCTCAGCGATCACTGCCTCATTGCCTGCATCCGTAATGGGTCAGCGGTCAAACAACCTCCACTCATCACTGTCAAACGCTCCCTGAAACACTTCAGCGAGCAGGCCTTTCTAATCGACCTGGCCGGGGTATCCTGGAAGGATATTGATCTCATCCCGTCAGTAGAGGATGCCTAGTTATAAAAATAAAAAAAGCCTTCCTCACCATCTTAAATAAGCATGCCCCATTCAAGAAATGTAGAACCCGGAACAGATATAGCCCTTGGTTCTCTCCAGACCTGACTGCCCTTAACCAACACAAAAACATCCTATGGCGTTCTGCATTAGCATCGAACAGCCCCCGTGATATGCAGCTGTTCAGGGAAGCTAGAAACCATTATACACAGGCAGTTAGAAAAGCCAAGGCTAGCTTTTTCAAGCAGAAATTTGCTTCCTGCAACACTAACTTAAAAAAGTTCTGGGACAGTGTAAAGTCCATGGAGAATAAGAACACCTCCTCCCAGCTGCCCACTGCACTGAGGATAGGAAACACTGTAAAGTCCATGGACAATAAGAACACCTCCTCCCAGCTGCCCACTGCACTGAGGATAGGAAACACTGTAAAGTCCATGGACAATAAGAACACCTCCTCCCAGCTGCCCACTGCACTGAGGATAGGAAACACTGTAAAGTCCATGGACAATAAGAACACCTCCTCCCAGCTGCCCACTGCACTGAGGATAGGAAACACTGTAAAGTCCATGGAGAATAAGAACACCTCCTCCCAGCTGCCCACTGCACTGAGGATAGGAAACACTGTCACCACCGATAAATCCACTATATTTGAGAATTTCAAGAAGCATTTTTCTATGGCTGGCGATGCTTTCCACCTGGCTATCCCTACCCCCGTCAGCACTGCACCCCCCACAGCAACTCGCCCAAGCCTTCCCCATTTGTCCTACTCCCAAATCCAGTCAGCTGGAAAATCTGGACCCCTACAAATCACCCGAATACAGAAAAAATGGTGTGAAGTTGCTTCCAGACACGGTAGACTCCTCCTCACAGTCTGTCCTTTTGAGTTTTGAGTCAGAGTCTTTTCCCGACAAAGTCATGTTAGGATATATCAGTTATCCTTTTTGAGCTTTTGTGCCGAATCCACTGAGGTGTTTCAGTTGCCACGTGTATGGTCATGTGGCAGCAATGTGTAGGAGGGAGTTTCCAAGATGTGGGAAGTGTGCAGAAGGGCTTGGGACAGAGGATTATGTAGTTTCGGTGGAAAAAGTTGTGTGTGTCAAATGTAGGGGTACCCATGTTGTTGGGGATTGGAAGTGTCTGGTGTGAGTGAGGCAGGTTGAGGATGCCAGAGTCAGAGTAGTGCAAAAGGCGTCATATGCTGAGGCAGTGAAGAAAGTAGAGGAGGATTGGTCAAGGGTGAGGCGTCCTAAGAGGATACCTGTGGGAAGTAGATCTGTGCCAGCAGTAAGGGAAAAGCCAAAAAGTGAGACAGTATGTTTCAGTAAGGTTGGCTTCTTAATGTTCATAGCCATGGTTATCAACTGTACCGCAGAAATGGAACATGAATCACATAAAATATATGTTGTGGTGGATGCTGCAGAGAAGTACTTGGGGGTATGAGATTTGGCTTTGAAAGAGTTACAGGGTGTGTTGAGTGTGGTATCCCATTCTCCCAGGACGGTGCAGGAGCGCAGGAGCAGATAGGGTCAAAGTAATGGAATGGGGTAGTGAGTTTTTAGCAGTAGTGGTGCGTGGGTTAAATCACTGACGAAGCCAAGCCAGAAAAATAAAGCCATATTAGAACCTACAATATGTGTTATGATAATAAATGATTGCGTTGTTTGCTCTATAGCCTGTTAGTTCATATGCCTTGCCACTGTGATATATAGGCCTAAAGGACGACATAATAAGAAGACACAGTGGCAGAATAAATTCAAACACACCTTTGTTTCATCACAAAACCGGAAAGCAACCTCTGTCCAGTGGAGTCCACAAAGCATATTGTACGTAGCAAACAGTTAAATGACCTAAAGCATGGTCAATCAAGTTAATGTTTTCAACATTTTCGGACTACTAAACCACTATTGATTTAGAACACCGGAGAGTTGCCCCAAATCGCAAAAAAAACAGGAGCTAGTCCACTAGTCCAGCACCATTTCAACATCATCACATCCCCTATGCTTACTTGTCAATGTATTATGTGTGTGTGTGTGTGTGTGTGTGTGTGTGTGTGTGTGTGTGTGTGTGTGTGTGTGTGTGTGTGTGTGTGTGTGTGTGTGTGTGTGTGTGTGTGTGTGTGTGTGTAGAAATAAAAACATGTTGACTCATCCTACTTGTAGAGAAATGCCAATGCCGTCCTCTTATCTATCATGTTGACGAAATGGTTCACGCGTTTAGATTATGTTGTCCTAGGCAACCTGGCTAAAATGCTTGCTTGATAGCCTAACTTCCTTTCATGGGAAAAGATGCACCAGGCCAGCTAGGTAACATTAGCCTACTACATCTAGCTACATATTGAAACTCCATCCTCCCAGGCCAGATGCACAATGTATGAATTTATGGTTTTATCAGAACCGCCATTGTAATCATTGTCCAGCAAGGAAAATTAAGTAAAACCACAAGTCTAAATCTCTATCTCCTTCCATGGCTAATTTTGGAAAGGGACAATTTTAGCTAGCTAGTCACCGGAGGACAACGACACAACGAGATGCAACAATTTAAGTTTTTGTCTGTCAATGATGTTTGGCTTGATGTTATGTGATTGGTGTGAAGCCAAATCCAAACTGGCTTCCCTTGACACTGTTTATTTTTAAATTTATTTTAAATTTATTTTTTTTTAAATGGGGGGGGCGTGCTGTTTCACTCACTCTGATGTTTCTCCAGTGAGATACATTCAGTCTCTTGATAATTGAAGGAAAACACAGAGACGAAATATATTATTATTAAGATATTATTTTATATGTATTTTGTATTTATGTATTTTTGTCCATTTTTTGGGGAAGTCTGGCTTCCCTTGGCATCCACGAATACACACCACTGATTTTAATGAATGTAGCTTGGAAGGGTGTTTTTTCCTTTTCCCCTTTCCCATTTTGTATCGCAAAGTATAATGAATTTATACTATAGTCCAGTTGGGGGCGGTAATGGATATTGGATGCCAACTGCCGTTAAACCCCACCGAAGAAGAAGAATACTCCTCCTACTCACCACTATGGTCACGCCACTGACATGCCTCTCGGAAAAGCACGGAACCTCGATGAAATTTGTACGTGAACTTGCTCTCGTATATCGATAGAGTACAAATCGGAGCTATAGCAAAGAATATTAAAACCCACCTTTTAAGTCATGGATTAATTTTGTCGATTGATCGACAACTTTATCGGTACTTCCAGAGCCTTTTTGGCTTTGTCTGGCTAACGTAACGAGGTATATTTTGGGGATAGGAGTATAATTGTGTGGGCACACGGGAAGGAAGGAGGATTCATCCGATTCGCCTCAACCTGGGCACTCTTCATGCATGTGAGTCGTCCTCCTCTCAAGCTGTGTGCTTAGTATGTTTAGCTAGCTAGCCATGATGTAGGCTAGCACGTTAGCTATGCATACAGGCTAAATACTGTGCTACCGTCAGCATTATCGTATCGCTTTACTTGCAACGAATTATGTGTATTTAATATTGGCTTAGCGTATAACGTTATATTGTTAAAGAAAGTAGTTTAAGTTAGATAGCTAGCAAGTTGAGTTAACGTTAGACATTTCGATTGCTCGTCGTCTGCCATGCAACACAGCTAGCTGACGTTAGTAATAATTAAATGTCACGTTATTCATGCAAAACGTCGTTACTCATCAGGTCTAACAATGTTAGACATAACTTGAACACTTCAGATTACTTAATGTTAATTTGCCAATTAGCTGTCAACATGCCAGGCGTCATTTGAGCCTAAAGCCCATTGTCTGTGGTAAAGCTAGCACTACTTGGCGTTAGGTAGTTACAGTAACTAGCTACTACTATGCTGCTATAGAGTGCAACGATATAACGTTAATTAGCTTGCTAGTTTACCAAAGCTGAATTTGTATTGCTTGTTGTAGAGTCACATTGTAGCTACGTGACTGGTGCGTACGATATCGTGTTTTATTGGCATTCATCATGGATGAAAAGCATGACCAAAATGTTTTTTGTCTGTTTGCGTTCCATCTCAGACATTAGGTAAACGTAAACCTTTTAATTAGTTGGTTTATAACTTATATTTTGGTGCTCATTCAACCACTGTTTGTTTGAATATTGGGTTTATTCAGCAGAACTAATCATATTGGCACTAGTGAGGAAACCACCATATGACAGTATTGTTGCTGGTTCCTTTCTTGTAAATGTAGCCACCACCACTCATCTGTACTTGATAATAAACTATTGTCTTACGCAACATGTTGCAAATGGCTTCTTCTGCTCTGTATTGCAGGTCAGAGGGACATTCTCAAGGCTACTGCTGCAGGCCATATACTGATGGAAACACACTGCCAGAGGCACCACAGGGGTGCTTTTGAGAATGACCTAAAGACAAGTTTTAAAAAAACATAATCACCCAGAGGACTAGAACGTTCAATACGTGTTGTGTTTTTCTTTTTTGGCCCGAAGTGTGTTTGTATTAATTGAGCATTCTCAGAAAAACAAGAAGAGTAACCAATTGGTGGGACCTGCCTGAACAAGTTATTCACACAGTGTTTATTTTCTAAAGAAATAACAGCCCTGTGGAAAAAAAGTAATCACGATGGCTGCGGAAGGATATCAGTACAGGGCACTTTACGACTACAAGAAGGAGAGAGAGGAGGACATTAACCTCCATGTGGGGGACATCTTAACAGTGACCAAAGGGGCCCTGGGGGCTCTCGGGTACAGCGACGGCCTGGAGGAAAGGCCCGAGGACATTGGCTGGCTGCCTGGCTTTAATGAAACCACTCAGGAAAAGGGGGACTTCCCTGGGACATATGTGGAGTTCATTGGGAAGAAGAGGATCTCTCCTCCCACTCCCAAGCCGAGACCCCCCAGACCCTTACCCATGGCCCCGGGCTCTTCCAAGGCTGACTCTGGTGATGAACAAGGTGAGTTATTAACAGTCTGCCTTCTTCAACCAAACCCCAATACCATGTTTCTGGTACCAGGCATTGGGATGCAGTGTATTGGGATGCAGTGTATTGGGATGCAGTGTATTGGGATGCAGTGTATTGGGATGCAGTGTATTGGGATGCAGTGTATTGGGATGCAGTTGTGTTTGTTTGTACAGTACTAAACAAAACGATGTTCAGTGTAAAAAAAAAAGCTATTAAACAATTTCAAACCGCATGGGTATTTTTTAAAGTATATTTAAACATTTTTACATGCCCCCCACACCCACAGGTTTTTGATTGAGTAGGCCCCACGCAGTTAAGCCAAACTTTTCTCCTGCATTGACAGCCAGTTGCTGAAACACAATGACATTCCAAAGACTAATCCACCATTGGTTTGCAGCCAAGCTGACATGTAAACCCTGCGGTGGTGGAATGGTTCATCTTTCATACAGACTAATCTCTTGGTAACATGACCAATGAGTTTTAGATACATCACCCCTTACAAACCCTTTTGTTAGATTTAATCTAAGATACTTTTTCACCCACAAAGCAAATCCAGATGGTAGGCTGCTTTGTGAATACCCTACCCCTAAATTGAGTGTTCAATCATGCCTCAGTGGTATACAGTGCATTAGGAAAGTATTCAGACCCCTTGACCTTTTCCACATTTTGTTATGTTATAGCCTTATTCTAAAACTGATTAAATTGTTCAACCCCCCCCCCCCCCTTACACACAATACCCCATAATGACAAAGAAAAAACAGGTTTCTAGAAATTTTGGCAAAGTTATAAAAATGTGTATTTTTAAATAACATTGTATTTGTCACGTGCCGATACAACAACCTTTTACATAAGTATTCAGACCTTTTACTCAGTACTTTGTTGAAGCACCTTTGTCAGCGATTACAGCCTTGTCTTCTTGGGTATGACGCTACAAGCTTGGCACACCTGTATTTGGGGGAGTTTCTCCCATTCTTCTCTGCAGATCCTCTCAAGCTCTGTCAGGTTGGATAGAGAGCGTCGCTGCACAGCTATTTTCAGGTCTCTCCAGAGATTTTTGATTGGGCTCTGGCTGGACCACTCTCAGACATTCCCGAGACTTATCTGAAAGCCACTACTGCATTGTCTTGACTGTTTGCTTAGTGTCGTTGGAAGGCGAACCTTCGCCCCAGCCTGAGATCCTGAGCGCTCTGTAGTAGTTTTTCATCAAGGATCTCTCTGTACTTTGCTCCATTCATCTTTCCCTCGATCCTGACTAGTCTCCCAGTCCCTGCACTGAAAAAAAAATCCCACAGCATGATGCTGCCACCACCATGCTTCACCGTAGGAATGGTGCCAGGTTTCCTCCATATGTGACACTTGGCATTTTGGCCAAATAGTTGAATCTTGGTTTCATCAGACCAGATAATCTTGTTTCTCATGGTTTGAGAGTCCTTTAGGTGCCTTTTGGCTAAACTCCCAAATGAGCTGTCATGTGCTTTTTTTACTGAGGAGTGTCTTCCATCTGGCCACTACCATAAAGGCCTGATTGGTGGAGTGTTGAAGAGATGGGAGAACCTTCCAGGAGGACAACCATCTCCACAGTGGAACCCTAGAGCTCTGTCAGAGTGACCCCAAAGCTCTTCTCCCCCGATTGCTCAGTTTGGCCGGGCGGCCAGCTCTAGGAAGAGTCTTGGTGGTTCCTAACTTATTCCATTTGAGAACTATGGTGGCCAATGGGTTCTCTGACCTTCAATGGTGCAGAAATGTTTTTGGGACCTTTCCCCAGATCTGTGCCTCGACACAATCCTGTCTTGGAGCTCAACGGATAATTCCTTCGACGTCGTTGCCTGGTTTTTGCTCTGACACACACTGTCAACTGTGGGACCTTATGTAGACAGGTGTGCCTTTCCAAATCATGTCCAATCAATTGAATTTACCACAGGTGGACTCCAATCAAGTTGTAGCAACATCTCAAGAATGGTCAATGGAAACAGGATGCATCTGCACTCAATTTTGAGTCTCATAGCAAAGGGTCTGAATACTGATGTAAATGTAGAGTCTCATAGCAAAGGGTCTGAATACTGATGTAAATGTAGAGTCTCATAGCAAAGGGTCTGAATACTGACGTAAATGTAGAGTCTCATAGCAAAGGGTCTGAATACTGATGTAAATGTAGAGTCTCATAGCAAAGGGTCTGAATACTGACGTAAATGTAGAGTCTCATAGCAAAGGGTCTGAATACTGACGTAAATGTAGAGTCTCATAGCAAAGGGTCTGAATACTGACGTAAATGTAGAGTCTCATAGCAAAGGGTCTGAATACTGACGTAAATGTAGAGTCTCATAGCAAAGGGTCTGAATACTGACGTAAATGTAGAGTCTCATAGCAAAGGGTCTGAATACTGACGTAAATGTAGAGTCTCATAGCAAAGGGTCTGAATACTGATGTAAATGTAGAGTCTCATAGCAAAGGGTCTGAATACTGACGTAAATGTAGAGTCTCATAGCAAAGGGTCTGAATACTGACGTAAATGTAGAGTCTCATAGCAAAGGGTCTGAATACTGACGTAAATGTAGAGTCTCATAGCAAAGGGTCTGAATACTGACGTAAATGTAGAGTCTCATAGCAAAGGGTCTGAATACTGACGTAAATGTAGAGTCTCATAGCAAAGGGTCTGAATACTGACGTAAATGTAGAGTCTCATAGCAAAGGGTCTGAATACTGATGTAAATGTAGAGTCTCATAGCAAAGGGTCTGAATACTGACGTAAATGTAGAGTCTCATAGCAAAGGGTCTGAATACTGATGTAAATGTAGAGTCTCATAGCAAAGGGTCTGAATACTGACGTAAATGTAGAGTCTCATAGCAAAGGGTCTGAATACTGATGTAAATGTAGAGTCTCATAGCAAAGGGTCTGAATACTGACGTAAATGTAGAGTCTCATAGCAAAGGGTCTGAATACTGACGTAAATGTAGAGTCTCATAGCAAAGGGTCTGAATACTGACGTAAATGTAGAGTCTCATAGCAAAGGGTCTGAATACTGACGTAAATGTAGAGTCTCATAGCAAAGGGTCTGAATACTGACGTAAATGTAGAGTCTCATAGCAAAGGGTCTGAATACTGACGTAAATGTAGAGTCTCATAGCAAAGGGTCTGAATACTGACGTAAATGTAGAGTCTCATAGCAAAGGGTCTGAATACTGACGTAAATGTAGAGTCTCATAGCAAAGGGTCTGAATACTGACGTAAATGTAGAGTCTCATAGCAAAGGGTCTGAATACTGACGTAAATGTAGAGTCTCATAGCAAAGGGTCTGAATACTGACGTAAATGTAGAGTCTCATAGCAAAGGGTCTGAATACTGATGTAAATGTAGAGTCTCATAGCAAAGGGTCTGAATACTGACGTAAATGTAGAGTCTCATAGCAAAGGGTCTGAATACTGACGTAAATGTAGAGTCTCATAGCAAAGGGTCTGAATACTGATGTAAATGTAGAGTCTCATAGCAAAGGGTCTGAATACTGACGTAAATGTAGAGTCTCATAGCAAAGGGTCTGAATACTGACGTAAATGTAGAGTCTCATAGCAAAGGGTCTGAATACTGACGTAAATGTAGAGTCTCATAGCAAAGGGTCTGAATACTGACGTAAATGTAGAGTCTCATAGCAAAGGGTCTGAATACTGACGTAAATGTAGAGTCTCATAGCAAAGGGTCTGAATACTGACGTAAATGTAGAGTCTCATAGCAAAGGGTCTGAATACTGACGTAAATGTAGAGTCTCATAGCAAAGGGTCTGAATACTGACGTAAATGTAGAGTCTCATAGCAAAGGGTCTGAATACTGACGTAAATGTAGAGTCTCATAGCAAAGGGTCTGAATACTGATGTAAATGTAGAGTCTCATAGCAAAGGGTCTGAATACTGACGTAAATGTAGAGTCTCATAGCAAAGGGTCTGAATACTGACGTAAATGTAGAGTCTCATAGCAAAGGGTCTGAATACTGACGTAAATGTAGAGTCTCATAGCAAAGGGTCTGAATACTGACGTAAATGTAGAGTCTCATAGCAAAGGGTCTGAATACTGACGTAAATGTAGAGTCTCATAGCAAAGGGTCTGAATACTGACGTAAATGTAGAGTCTCATAGCAAAGGGTCTGAATACTGATGTAAATGTAGAGTCTCATAGCAAAGGGTCTGAATACTGACGTAAATGTAGAGTCTCATAGCAAAGGGTCTGAATACTGATGTAAATGTAGAGTCTCATAGCAAAGGGTCTGAATACTGACGTAAATGTAGAGTCTCATAGCAAAGGGGCTGAATACTGACGTAAATGTAGAGTCTCATAGCAAAGGGTCTGAATACTGACGTAAATGTAGAGTCTCATAGCAAAGGGTCTGAATACTGACGTAAATGTAGAGTCTCATAGCAAAGGGTCTGAATACTGATGTAAATGTAGAGTCTCATAGCAAAGGGTCTGAATACTGACGTAAATGTAGAGTCTCATAGCAAAGGGTCTGAATACTGACGTAAATGTAGAGTCTCATAGCAACGGGTCTGAATACTGACGTAAATGTAGAGTCTCATAGCAAAGGGTCTGAATACTGACGTAAATGTAGAGTCTCATAGCAAAGGGTCTGAATACTGACGTAAATGGGGTATTTTTGTTTTATATTTATTTGTACATTTGAAAACGGATTTCACTCTGTCATTATGGGATATTGTGTAGATTGAGGGGGGAAACTATTTATTCATTTTTAGAATAAGGCTGTAATGTTACAAAATATGGTAAAAGTCAAGTTGTCCGAATACTTTCTGAATGGACTGTATATATATTTTATACCTAAAGGGGTCTTATATGTCAAAATCAAATAGCTACGTGATCCATGGTATGACCATCTTAAAATAATTCCATGTTAGCTGAGTAGAACCACGCCAACGGCCTAGACTTTGAGGTTAAATATTTATATCTTATATAACATTCTGTCTGCAGAAAGAATGGGGTGTTAGCTATGATAAGACATCTTGAGTTAACTACAGTAAGTGAAGTGGATTATCACCAGGAAACAGAATTATATTAACATCAGTGAAGTGGATTATCACCAGGAAACAGAATTATATTAACATCAGTGAAGTGGATTATTACCAGGAAACAGAATTATATTAACATCATATTAACATCAGTGAAGTGGATTATCACCAGGAAACAGAATTATATTAACATCATATTAACATCAGTGAAGTGGATTATCACCAGGAAACAGAATTATATTAACATCAGTGAAGTGGATTATCACCAGGAAACAGAATTATATTAACATCAGTGAAGTGGATTATCACCAAGAAACAGAATTATATTAACATCAGTTGTCCGTGATCTGTACTATACAGAAATGCAGAATGTCATAGACGTCTATGTTTCACAAGTTCACATGTTTCACAAGTTTGGACATCAGACGTGTGGCATTTTTCTACACCATTTATTATTTATTAATGGCATCTCCATTTCTTCGCCGCACGAACCCTTTTAAGCGCTCGCTTTTCTGCACAGACCCTTTTAAGCACAACACGCTCTGCTGACACTGTGCTTTCTCAGCAAGCAGCAGAGTAGTGCTGTCTCTCTCTCGCTACGCTATGCATGTATGTTTGAGCAGCAATTTTGAAGGAAAACTTCAAGAAAATTCAACCATAAACATATTCCCAGGTTATTCTGTAGTAACATCAAACTTAATTAGCATAGAAGTACAGTAGCTAGGTAGTTATGCTAATGTTAGCTATCTAGCTAACCAAACCATGGCTGAATGCCTATTGATTGAACTCTAATTTCCCTCAATGACTTTAATCAGAACAGGACTTCCATTCCATTTAGCTACTGTTTTTGTTGTAGTACTCAGGTTAAAAGATTTAAGCAAACGATTTCTAGTAGTAGCAGCTTGTCAGTTCATGTTGAAGAACATGGATAAGTAGCCTACGGGTAAATCCATTTTAAATTCAATCACATTTTTATAGCATTCTGTTTGATTTAAACAACTTTCCTTACATGTTTGCCCATGGAAGAAGTGGTCAAAGTTATTATTTGGACCAGAATGCCAAAATGCCAAAACATTCATGAGATAAAGGTGAAAAAAATTGACCCATTTTGCATAACCCACCATACATTGAGACATCCATGTTTTCATCACTGGAAAGGATAAATGATTGAGTTTGGTTATATATTTTTTCAATCAGGTGGTTTGTGTTTCCAACGGAAATCTGTTTGGGAATGTTGATTCCTAGGCTATTCCAATCGTTGTAGTAAGCGGACCATGTGCCAATGTTTGCAAGGGAGCCATTGTCTCGACTCTTCCTTTATTTCGAAAGAAATAGGCCTAGGGTCAAGGGTCAAGTAAGTCAGTTGACATTGTTCGCTTTTATTTTTTTGTTTCAGTTACCCCATGTGCACTTGCCCTTGCAGTTTGGTCCATGTGGTTACTTTGGCCCAGCATCAAACGCTACCAGAGAAAGACGATTTATATGGTGGGACTACAATGTCAGCCTTGATAACAAGTGGGCGTGCTCACAGTAGCCCCACTGAATGCTAACCAGGGCCGGAGGACAATGGTGCTTGGCTCTGGTCCAGCGCCCAGCGCATTGTGTTGCTGCGCAGCACCTGGTACCAGCCCACCAATTGGACCTCTGGAGCACTTCTCTTTGTTACTCCTCTTGGCCTGCATCGAAAAGGGATCAAATTCAAAGTAATGTTTTTGCACCCGTCATTCTACACTACATAACCAAAGGTATGTGGACACCTCTTTGAACATCTCATTCCATAACCATGGGCATTAGTATGGAATTGGTTTTCCTTTGCTGCTATAACAGCTTCCTCTCTTCTGGGAATGCTTTCATCTAGATGTTGATACTAGAGGTCGACCGATTATGATTTTCAACGCCGATACCGATTATTGGAGGACCAAAAAAAGCCGATACCAATTGGATTGGATGTTCTTATAGGCACTATAGTATTGCCAGTGTAACAGTATAGCTTCCGTCCCTCTCCTCGCCCCTACCTGGGCTCGAACCAGGAACACATCGACAACAGCCACACTCGAAGCAGCGCTACCCATCGCTCCACAAAAGCCGCGGCCCTTGCAAAGCAAGGAGAACAACTGCTCCAAGTCTCAGAGCGAGTGACGTTTGAAACGCTATTAGCGCGCACCCAGCTAACTAGCTAGCCATTTCACATCGGTTACACCAGCCATTAGGCTGATAGGCTTGAAGTCATAAACAGCGCTGTGCTTACGAAGAGCTGCTGGCAAAACGCACAAAAGTGCTGTTTGAATTAATGCTTACGAGCCTGCTGCTGTCAACCATCACTCAGTCAGACTGCTCTATCAAATCATACACTTAATTATAACATAACACACAGAAATACGAGCCTTTGGTCATTAATAGTTTCCGGATTCGACCATATCATTTCGAAAACAAAACGTTTATTATTTCAGTGAAATACGGAACCGTTCGGTATTTTATCTAACGGGTGGCATCCCTAAGTCTAAATATTCTTGTTACATTGCACAACCTTCAATGTTATGTCATAATTACGTAAAATTCTGGCAAATTACTTTGCAATGAGCCAGGCTGCCCAAACTGTTGCATATACCATGACTCTGCGTGCAATGAACGCAAGAGAAATGACACAATTTCACCTGGTTAATATTGCCTGCTAACCTGGATTTCTTTGAGCTAAATATGCAGGTTTAAAGATATATACTTCTGTGTATTGATTTTAAGAAAGGCGTTGGTGTTTATGGTTGGGTACAGACGTCCAACAATTTTTTTTTTTGCAAATGCGCTTTTGTTAAATCCTCCCCCAGCGTTGCATCGATTATATGCAACGCAGGACACGCTAGATAACTACACATGGTTGATGATATTACTAGTTTAACTAGTGATTATGATTGATGTTTTTTTATAAGATACGTTTAATGCTAGCTAGCAACTTACCTCGGCTTACTGCATTGGCGTAACAGACAGTCTCCTTGTGGAGTGCAATGAGCGGCAGGTGGTTAGAGCGTTGGACTCGTTAAATGTAAGGTTGCAAGATTGGATCCCCCGAGCTGACAAGGTGAAAATCTGTCGTTCTGCCCCTGAACAAGGCAGTTAACCCACTGTTCCTAGGCCGTCATTGAAAATAATAATGTGTTCTTAACTGATTTGCCTGGTTAAATAAAGGTCTACATTTTTTTTTCATCTGCAAAATCAGTGCCCAAAAATACCGTTTGTTATGAAAACTTGAAATCATCCCTAATTAATCGGCCATTCCGATGAATCGGTCGACCTCTAGTTGAAACATTGCTGCAGGGACTTGCTTACATTCAGCCATGAGAATTGTTGAGGTTGGTCACTGATGTTGGGAGTTTAGGCTCGCAGTCTGCGTTCCAATTCATCCCAAAGATGGGGTTGAGGTCAGGGCTCTTCCATACTGAACTTGACAAACAATTTCTGTATGGACCTCGCTTTGTGCACGGGGGCATTGTCATGCTGAAACAGGAAGGGCCTTCCCCAAACTGTTGCCACAGTTGGAAGCACAGAATTGTCTAGAAAGTCACTGTATGCTGTCCCTTCACTGGAACTAAAGGGGCTGAGTCTGAACCTGGAAAAACAGCCAGACCATTATTCCTCCTCCACCAAACTTTATAGTGGCACTATGCATTGGGGCAAGTAGCGTTGTCCTGGCATCCGCCAAACCCAGATTTGACGGTTGGACAGCCAGATGGTGAAGTGTGATTCATCACTCCTGAGAACACGTTTCTACTGCTCCAGAATCCAATGGCGGTGAACTTTACACCACTCGGCCGACGCTTGGCATTGTGCATGGTGATCTTAGGCTTGTGTGCGGCTGCTTGCCCATGGAAACCCTTTTCATGAATCTCCCGACAAACAGTTATTGTGCCGACGTTGCTTCCAGAGGCAGTTTGGAACTCAATAGTGAGTGTTGCAAATGAGTACAGATGATTTTTTTTTTACATACTTCAGCACTCGGTAGTCCTGTTCTGTGAGCTTCTGTGGCCTATCAATTCACGGTGAGCCGTTGTGGCTCCTAGACATTTCCACTTCACAATAACAACACTTACAGTTGACGGGGGCAGTTCTGGAAGGGCAAACATTTGACAAACTGGCTTGTTGGAAAGTTGTCATCCTATGATGGTGCCACGTTGAAAGTCAATGAGCTTTTCAGTGAGGCCATTCTACTGCCAATGTTTGTCTTTGGAGATTGAATGGCTGTGTGCTGGATTTTATTGACCTTTCAGCAATGGGTGTGGCTGAAATAACCAAATCAACTAATTTGAAGGGGTGTCCACAATTTTATAGGCACAGATTTGGGGTAGGATACCAACAAATTTCTGCAGCATTGAAGGTCCCATCATGATGGCCTCCATCATGAAGACGTTTGGAAACACCAAGACTCTTCCTAGAGCTGGCTGCCCGGTCAAACTGTGCATGAAGGGGAGAAGGTCCTTGGTCAGGAAGGTGATCAAGAACCCAATAGTCACTCTGACAAAGCTTTAGAGTTCCTCTTTGGAGATGGGAGAACCTTTCAGAAGGACAACCATCTCTACAGCACCCCACCAATCAGGTCTTTTTGGTAGATTGGCCAGACTGAAGCCAGACTGAAAAACAAATTACAGTCCCACCTAGCGCAAACCAGATAGGATGACGTGTCGCCATGCTGCTTAAGTGTGCCTTAAATTCTAAATCAATCATCGACAGCCGCCAGCAAAGCACCCCAGCACCATCACTCCTCCTCCATGCTTCTCTGTGCGAACCACAGATGCAGAGATCATCCGTTCACCTACTCTGCATCTCACAAAGATACGGCGGTTGGAACCAAAAACCTTCAATTTGGACTCCAGACCAAAGGACATGTTTCCACTGGTCTAAGGTCTATTACTCGTGTTCTTTGGCGCAAGCAAGTCTCTTCTTTTTGGTGTCATTTAGTAGTTGTTTCTTTGCTGTAATTCGTCCATGAAGACCTGATTCACGTAGTCCCCTCTGAACAGTTGATGTTAAGATGTGTCTGGTACTTACTCTGTGAAGCATTTATTTGGGCTGCAATTTCTGAGGCTGGTAACTCTAATGAACTTGTCCTCGGAAGCAGAGGTAACTCTGGTTCTTCCTTTCCTGTGGCGGTCCTCATGAGAGCCAGTTTCATCATAGCGCTTGATGGTTTTTGCGACTGCACTTGAAGAAACTTTCAAAGTTTTAGAAATTTCCCATATTGACTGACCTTCATGTCTTAAAGTAATGATGGACAGTCATTTCTCTTTGCTTATTTGAGCTGTTCTTTCCATAATATGGACTTTGTGTTTTACCAAATAGGGATATCTTCTGTATACCACCCCTACCTTATCACAACGCTACTGATTGTCTCAAACGCATTATGAAATAAATTCCACAACTTTTTTAACAAGGCACACCTGTTAATTGAAATGCATTCCAGGTGACTACCTCATGAAGTTGGTTGAGAGAATGCCAAGAGTTTGTAAAGGGTGGCTACTTTGAAGAATCTCAAATCTAAAATATATTTTGATTTGTATAACACGGTTTGGGTTACAGCATGATTCCATATGTGTTATTTAATAGTTTTGATGTCTTCACTATTATTCTACAATGTAGAAAATAGTACAAAGAAAGAAACCCTTGAATGAGTAGGTGTCCAAACATTTGACTGATACTGTATGTAAATGTGATATTTCTGTAGTTATTTTTTTATAAGTCAGCAAAAAATTCTGAAAACCTGTTTTTTCTTTTGTCATCATGGTGCGTTGTGTTTAGTTTGAGGGGGAATATTTAATCAATTTTAGAATGAGGCTGTAACGTAACAAAATGTGGAATGTCAAAGTGGTCTGAATACTTCCGAAGGCACTGTATATAGTTTATATTCTGCTGACTAATCTACGTGGGCATTATATGGCCCAGATCTGATCTGGAAGCTTGTCTGTTTGCATTGGGCATATTCTTAGGGAGATTTTTGTTGTTGCCTGTTTAAGAAGAATCTCTCTAGGGGGGAGTTTTGTTGTTGCCTGTTTAAGAAGAATCTCTCTAGGGGGGAGTTTTGTTGTTGCCTGTTTAAGAAGTTTTGATATTCCACTCACAAAAGATAACTTATAATTTTTTAAATAATTTTTATAATTTTTGTGTTGTGGAAAAGCCTTGTGTCAACGAGATTACATATCACACCATTGTCTTGTTCTTTTTTACAAGGATACATCATTTATCTACCGTCGTAAAAAATAACAAGTGAGCTATTATAAAACAAACAACCCAGGCTATTTCGGTCAAAACCGACACAATTCTATATGGCCACTTAAGGACACCGTATCCTATATGCAGGCTCTTTGTCTTTGGTAGTCCTCTGCTCACCTATAAAACAGGCTCTGGTTGCCAGGTTTCCATTCCTTGTTCTTTGTGGTGTGATTGTGAAATTCTTTAGCTGGGGATAGCAGGGTGAGCGAGGAGCCATATGAAGGGGGCATGTGTTGAACGGTTGAGTTTCAGTGTGAATGTAGCACTAGGAGAAGAACGTCTCTGACCCAGTTATGGAAAGAGGGGGAGAGGCAGAGAGCGCTTGATGCTAGGAGCAAGATGAGGGGCTGGAGGGAAGGGGCTGAATGCTGGGGAAAGCTGTTGGTGAGCTGAGTGATCAGAGCTGAAGGCGGGCTGGGGGGCAGAGGAGAGGGGCTTGGGTGCCTGGGTTGGCTAAGGGGGAGAGGTTCTGAGGAGGGCTCTGGGCGGGAGTGAGAGAGTCTTGTTGCTTCAGAGTGTTTGTGATTTATTGCCTGACACTGGGGGATCTGGCAGATCCGCTCTCTCTCCCTTTCCTCCAGTGCTTCAGATTTCTTCTCTCTCACCCTACTCCTCTTGTTAATGTTTTGATAATGTTCCTGGAGTCGGCCCCGGATGGGGCCGACTCCAGGAACATTAGGGAGGAGAGTGGAGGCTTGGAAAGAGGCCTGTGCTCTCACTGAGCCACAGGGGTTTACTTCAGAGCAGCAGATGTGGAGAGAGCAGGGGGGGGCTCTGGACTGGGCTTGGGGAAGCATTCCGGCTCATTCTAGCTCCAAGGCTTTTTAAAACACCAGCGTGCTCCTTTCCTGGGCCTCTCAACTGAGGCATGTAGCCAGCCAGCAAAGAGGAACTCTGAGCCTAAAAACCACTGAGATGAAGAAAGCGTCACTTTCAGTTCACAACTTCCATTCACTCTTTTTGGCTGGCAGGCTCTACCCTAGTAACACATTTAAATAGTGGTTGATCCTGGTGTTGAGGCCGTTAAAAAATATAAAAACAAATGAAGCCTCTGAAGTTGTAGTTTTCGTGACAAAACGGTATGCAACGTTTTTATTTATTTATTTAATGTATTTTTTAAAACCTTTTTATTTAACTAGGCAAGTCATTTAAGAACAAATTCTTATTTAGAATGACGGCCTAAGAGTTTAACCGTCTTGTTCGGGGGCAGGATGACAGATTTTTACCTTGTGAGCTCGGGGATTCGATCTAGCAACCGAAAATCTAGGCTACCTGCCGCCCCACCTATACAGACAAACAAAATAAGGTTTTGTTTGTTTTCAAACTATACAAGAGCTTATCATTTAAGCCATGTTGAACATAGTGTTGCACACTTGATTAATGCAATGATTCACAAGCGTGTGTACGTTTTGAAAAGCCTTTTCATTGGCTAACACAACAAAAAGGCTGTCACTGGTATTAAGGTCCTTCTTGCAGGAACGTGTGGCTTTGGAGAGCCATTGTCTTCACATTGTACCACTCGAGGGGGGTATGTGATCTCGATCTGTCTCTGTACACTGCAAAAATATGTGTCATGGAGATAGTATGTGTCGTTACACTAGTCTAGTGTAAAAGAGGCCCCAAGGGTTTAGTTCAATGCTTATGATTCACTCTGGCTTTTATCAGCCTCAACAAGGCACGTAGGCTACGTGCTCCGTCTTGCTCAAGGAAATCTTTGCCGCCGTTACATTTCTCCGACGCTTACCAACATAGGCCTACATATTTTGTCTTTGGAGCCTTTCTCCCTCTCATGTAACGTGAAGGGAATGGAGGTAACTGAAATGTTGCTCTAGTCTCGTGTTGGAACGGTAGCATTTTATTTCGAACACCTTTTAGGTTGACTTGAATGTTTATCAGACATAAAGTCACCTCATCTTACTTCAATACATGTAATTCTGAAATATTTTAAATTTAAATCCTGTAGAATTCCATTAAGAAGACTGCTCTTATTAGGAAGTGGCAATATGGCTGACCGGTGACTTCAGCTTCTCAATGGCCAATATGTAGCGTCAGCAGTCCAGAGTTTTTATACAGTGCCAGTCAAAAGTTTGGACACACCTACTTATTCAAGGAGTTTTTATTTTTACTATTTTCTACAATGTAGAATAATAGTGAAGACATCAACTATGAAATAACACGTGGAATCATGTAGTCACCAAAACAAAAAGTGCTACACAAATCAAAATATATTTCAGATTCTTCAAAGTAGCCACCCTTTGCACACTCTTGGCATTCTCTCAACCAGCTTCATGAGGAATGCTTTTCCAACAGTCTTGTAGGAGTTCCCACATATACTGAGCCACTTGTTGGCTGCTTTTTCTTCACTCTGCGGTCCAACTCATCCCAAACGATCTCAATTGGGTTGAGGTTGGGTGATTGTGGAGGCCAGGTCATCTCATGCAGCCCACCAGCACTCTCCTTCTTGGTCAAATAGCCCTTACACAGCCTGGAGGTGTCGAATCATTGTCCTGATGAAAAACAAATGATAGTCCCACTAAGCGCAAACCAGATAGGATGGCGTATCTCTGCAGAATGTTGTGGTAGCCATGCAGGTTAAGTGTGCCTTGAATTCTAAATAAATCACAGTGTCACCAGCAAAGCACCATCACACCACCACCTCCATGCTTCATGGTGGGAACCACACATTCAGAGATCATCCATTCACCGACTCTGCGTCTCACAAAGACATGGCGGTTGGGAACCAAAAATCTAAAAAATATATTTTTTTAAAGGACAGATTTCCACTGGTCTAATGTCCATTGCTCATGTTTCTTGCTCCAAGCAAATCTCCTCCTTATTGGTGCTTTATCATAATCGGGTGGGAGTCCCATCGGGCGGCACACAATTGGACCAGCATAGTTAGGGTTTGGCTAGGATAGGCTGTTATTGTAAAATAATAATACTGGCCTAGATGTTTTTAAAGAAAGGTTATATAAAATGAAGGCCTGATTCACACAGTCTCCTCTGAACAGTTGATGTGTCTGTTACTTGAACTCTGAAGCATTTATTTGGGCTGTAATTTCTGAGGCTGGTAACTCGAATTTATCCTCTGCAGCAGATGTAACTCTGGGTCTTCCTTTCCTGTGGCAACCCTCATGAGAGCCAGTTTCATCATAGCGCTTGATGGTTTTTGCAGCTACACTTGAAGAAACTTTCAAAGTTCTTGAAATGTTCTGCATTGACTGACCTTCATGTCTTAAAGTAATGGACTGTCATTTCTCTTTGCTTATTTGAGCTGTTCTTGCCATAATATGGACTTGGTCTTTTACCAAATAGGGATATCTTCTGTATACCACCCCTACCTTATCACAACACTACTGATTGGCTCAAACGCATTAAGAAAGACATTCCACAAATGAACTTTTAACAAGGCACACCTGTTAATTGAAATACATTCCAGGTGACTACCTCATGAAGGTGGTTGAGAGAATGCCAAGAGTGCAAACTATCATCAAGGCAAAGCGTGGATACTTTGAAGAACCTCAAATATAAAATAGATTTTGACTTGTTTAACACTTTTTTTGGTTACTACATGATTCCATATGTGTTATTTCATAGTTTTGATGTCCTCACTATTATTCTACAATGTAGAAAATAGTAAAAATAAAGAAATACCCTTGACTGAGTAGGTGTCCAAACTTTTGACTGGTACTATACATCATTAGCTAGAATTGGACAAAAATGCTTAATGTATGCACCCAAGATGAGTGCTATTTTGGAACTGCGTAGCTGGGCAAACTGCATGTGAATGCAGTGCAAGAGGAAAAGGCGGCCGAGTTTGACGCAGACAAAAATGAAGAGAGTGAGAGAAGGAGAGAGAGCTTTTACACTGAGACTACGCCTGTACCGTGTTAAAGTGGAGTGAAGAGTTAGAGAGAGAGCTTTTACACTGAGACTACGCCTGCACCGTGTTAAAGTGGAGTGAAGAGTTAGAGAGAGCTTTTACACTGAGACTACGCCTGCACCGTGTTAAAGTGGAGTGAAGAGTTAGAGCTCGTATCCAGCTGCTAACAGTAAAAGGTCAATAGTAGAAAAGTTGGTCCCATTGCAGCTCCACCAGGGAGAGTCAGGAATGAGACAGTGACGACTGGGAGAGTACACTCTGCCTGCATAGCTGGAGATTGAGATAATAGAGTGTTCTCCTTTTCAGGGGCCTCTTTAGTGCTCGGGTGAACATCTGCTATACTGAGCCACTTTCTGAAGGGGGGGGGGGGTTCAAATATGCCTTTCTCTTCCTCTTTCTCGAGCCTATGATAGATAGCCATACCCCCGCTAAAGTCAAAGACCCAATGGGACACTGTGTTCTAATGTGGTGGGAGCTCAATAGAGCTGATGGCAGCTGCGGTGTAGTCTGGGTGGTAATGACACTCATTTGGTGGAAGGGGGAGGCACACAGACTGCACGGTAGACTGATTTGTGGCGCAGTGATGAATCAATGGAATTGTAGTAAGTGCTGATTGCAGTAACTTGGGCACAATGCAGGCAGAACAATAAATGGATACGCGGTGAATGGGTACCGAATGGCGGCTGTTTCTCTCACACACACACACACACACTGTTGGGTCTTCTGTGCTGTTAAAGCTGTGACTAATTTACACATTTGATTCCCAGTTTTTTTTTTTTAGGTTTGTTCTGATTATGTTTAGATACTAAATGTTTTGTGCTCCTCCTCTTGCAGACAAGTAGAATGACAGGCAGTGAAGGTAGAAACCACAAGAAGTCAGGCCGATGGGGCGCGTTTATTCGGCATTTCCACTCGTTGAGACTTCAGCCCGTCAAGCGACGAGGGATATCGAGCCGTCAAAATTAGAGCTGATCACATTCGTCAGCAAACAAAGCCTCTCTAAAATCACTGTTCAACGGGAACAAAAACAAAAAAAGTACAGAATTTAATTTGAGGGCAACAATAAAATCTATCCACATTGTAATTTAATTTCTTATTTTTTAATGCTTCACCATACTGCGCTTGGCCCTGCTCCATTCCAGTAAAACGCCTGTTTTTATGGGCCCTGTGTGCGTGAGAGGGCTCACATGTGCTTTTCATTACTTGATCGCCTCCAGAGACTGGAGTCTGAATTGGCAAATCTTCTTCCTGGAGGCGTAGCATGTCTGCCAGCAGGATTAGCCACAGGTTAGAGAGACTGAGAGGAAGGGAGGGGAGGTGTAAGGAGAGGGAGGAGGTGGGTGCTGTGAGAGAGAGGTAGCGAAAGGAGTGAAGGAGAAAGACTAGATGTGGAGAGCGGGAAGGACCGAGGGAGAGATTTTGGCAGAGTAGCCAAAATGTCAATCAAATGCATGGGTGTCGTGAAAGCCTGGTGTTGAGAGAGCTCGTGGAGTAATACAGTGTTCCAATGGGGGCTTATTGCTTCTGATGCCACAGCCCCATCTTTTAATACCGTGGCCCCCACTAGATCTTGATATGTGTCACTTATTGCTTCTGATGCCACAGCCCATCTTTTAATACCGTGGCCCCCACTAGATCTTGATATGTGTCACTTATTGCTTCTGATGCCACAGCCCCATCTTTTAATACCGTGGCCCCCACTAGATCTTGATATGTGTCACTTATTGCTTCTGATGCCACAGCCCCATCTTTTAATACCGTGGCCCCCACTAGATCTTGATATGTGTCACTTATTGCTTCTGATGCCACAGCCCATCTTTTAATACCGTGGCCCCCACTAGATCTTGATATGTGTCACTTATTGCTTCTGATGCCACAGCCCATCTTTTAATACCGTGGCCCCCACTAGATCTTGATATGTGTCACTCCGGCGAGCTGTTTTTAAAGTGGACTGCAGGCACCTCCCCTTTTGCCCATTTTGTATTTTTAAACGACCCTGGTAGGTTTGCCATACTGGCTAAGCAAAGGTTGGTTATTTTGTTAGATTATAAAGGGAATGTTTTATGATTTGAATGAATTGATGTTGTCCCCAAAAACAAAAATGTTCTTCATGTTTCTGTCCATTATGTGTCAGATCATTTCATGGCGGAAGCTAATTGGCGGAAGCTAATTGGCGGAAGCTAATTGTGAGCCGTGAAAATGTACATTGTTACTTGTTTGTTATAAACCTTCAGTTGAACCAAATATTTTGCACAAAGTGCCAAATTATTATTTTAGTTTGAGTTCCCCCCCCCCCCCTTTTTGATTCTTGCCTCCAGGGTAGCAACAGGCTTTTCATTGGCTCTCATTGAGTGCATGCGCTGCTCTGTTCTCTCTGCAGAGGGGGACATAGTGTCACTTTTCCAAGCTCAAGGCTACTCCCATGGTACATAGCCTGTTTCTTACATAACACTGCATAGTATACTAATAAGCCACACTGACCTGTTTCTTACATAACACTGCATAGTATACTAATAAGCCACACTGACCTGCCTATTTCACCCAATCCCTTTCTGATACTATTCTTCCGGATGTAGTCTGTCGTCTGTGCCCGGTGGCCACAGGCATGTCGGCAGTTCAAACCCTTTCAGCTGGCGAGAGATTGCTCCCCGCCTAAACCTGCAGGGCATCACAACACCAATGGCAGCTGCATTCACTTCCTCAACCTGTGGTTGACTGACTGACTGAGGCCCGGGAGATTGAGGCCTGCCAACGGCGCAGGCTTGTGGAGACTCGTTCAAGCCCCCCCCCCCCCCCCCCTTTCTGTCCAGCACTCTCTTGCTCTTCTCAAGTTGCCAGGGCAGCCGCTTTTCTGATTGGGTGAAAGTTTGACCCGTTTGTCTGGTGAACAGTCCTCCGCTGCAGTGGAAGCAAGACCAGGGTGAATTTGAAGTGTTTCTGAATTAAGTTCTTTCGTGAATAACCTGTTCTGCTGTAGGCTGCTACTCTTAAACATTAACATTTCATTGCGGTGTGTCTTTGCATAAACCTGCTCTTCCCTGGCCCCTTTTGAGTAATTGTCTCAAGCCTGGGTGAAGGTTTCTGCACAAACATTCTAATAATGTGGGCAGAAAACATTTGTGGTTTTTTGGTGCTGTGGGAGAGACGCCAGGAAGGACTTACCTGTATGTTTGCATGCTCTGTTAGCTTTCTGCAGAGCAAAGGGGCCAGAGAAGGGGGCAAATATTTTCTCTCTTTTGTTCTTACCCAACCTCTGTCTCTCTCTCGCTCTGTGTTTGTTTCTCTCTCGCTCTGTGTTTGTTTCTCTCTCGCTCTGTGTTTGTTTCTCTCTCGCTCTGTGTTTGTGTCTCGCTCTGTGTTTGTGTCTCGCTCTGTGTTTGTGTCTCGGTTTGCGTGTCTCGCTCTGTGTTTGTGTGTCTCTCTCGCTCTGTGTTTGTGTGTCTCTCTCTCGCTCTGTGTTTGTGTGTCTCTCTCTCGCTCTGTGTGTCTCTCTCTCGCTCTGTTTGTGTGTCTCTCTCTCGCTCTGTGTTTGTCTCTCTCTCTCTCGCTCTGTGTTTGTCTCTCTCTCTCTCGCTCTGTGTTTGTGTGTCTCTCTCTCTCGCTCTGTGTTTGTGTGTCTCTCTCTCTCTCTCTCGCTCTGTATTTGTGTCTCTCTCTCTCGCTCTCTGTTTGTGTGTCTCTCTCGCTCTCTGTTTGTGTGTCTCTTCTCGCTCTCTGTAGTGTCTCCTCTCTCGCTCTCTGTGTGTCTCTCTCTCTCCGCTCGCTCGGGGTGTGTCCTCTCGTCTCGCGCTCTCTGTGGTTGGCTCTCTCTCCCCTCCTCGCTCTCTGGTGTCTCTCTCTCTCGCTCTCTGTGGGGTCCTCTCTCTCTCGCTCTCTGTGTGTTCTCTCTCTCCGCTCGCTCTCTGTGTGTCTCTCTCTCTCGCTCTCTGTGTGGTCTCTCTCTCCTCGCGCATCTCGTGTGTGTGGTCTCTCTCTCTCTCGCTCAATCTGTGTGTGTCTCTCTCTCCTCCTCTACCTGTGTGGCTCTCTCTCCTCGCTCTCTGTGTGTCCTCTCTCTCCTAGCTCGCTGGGGTGTGTGCCTCTCTCTCTCTCCTCGGCTCTCTGTGTGTGTGTGTCTCTCGCTCTTCATCCGCTCTCGTGTGTTGTGTGGTCTCTCTCTCGCTCTCTGTGTGTCGTGTCGCTGCTCTCTCCTCTCTGGGTGCTCTCTCTCTC